>NC_072739.1:53637487-53933388 GCF_026930045.1 Uloborus diversus | reverse complement strand
GTTTTGTTTCTCAAGTACGTTTTCAATAATTTTAAAGAGGAAAACGACCTTTCAGAGGTACATATAGTGACCGGAATCGTGGCGAAAATGATGAGAAGGGACCTTATTGTACGAAGTAAATCAACGTTGTTGCAAAGCTTCAATTGCATTTTTTGGTTTTTTTTCTTTTACGATCTCTTGCCAAAGAATAATTTCCCCGTGTAATCTTGAAGCATCAAGCTCATAAAAGTCTGCTAGTTTCATAAGATCAGAAGTGACTTCATCGTTTATGTCATCATTTATCAAAAACTGGAAGGGTGTTAATATTCTCTGGTGAGATTCAAATTTCTCATAAAGAGCTTGGATGGTGTTTTCCAGAAAAGGTATGAAAAGAGAGCGTCGAAAGTACTCTTCAACGGTATCTGCTGGGACATTATCTCTCTTCGCCCGCCGCCATACCATCCTTTCCTTAGAGATTGGGACATCCAAATCAACGCAAAGCTCACTTGATTTTTCGAAAACATGAGAAAATGTTTCCTCAGCGTTACTTCTTATATTCTCAAGTTTCCTCTTGACGATCATGGCTGATTTCATTGCAGTTGAAAGATCCAGATTTTCTTTCTGCAAATATAAGCTGAGTGGCAAGGTCAGAGAAAATACATGATCAATCACAAAAAGGTTCACCAAGAAATCACATTTTAGTATTGCACTCTGGAGAAGCTGGGCTTCAGTGGCTGTTTTCGTGTCAACCCACGTTTTTATTCATTCCAAAGCTAAAAGCAGAGGATGTAGAAGCTCAATAAAGCTTGTTACCGCGCAATGGCGTTCAATCCAAGGAGTGGGACAGATTCTCTTCAACTTTTCTTTTTTTGTTCTGTCAGTTTCGATTGCTTGAATCTCTACTGCCAAAGCTGCCTGCCGCTTCGGGGTGTTAAAAAAATTATGCGCTCGCTCAATGACACCAATTCAATGCCTTATTAATAGAACAGAGCATCCATCAGATATGCAAAGGTTTAAGCAATGCGAGCTACAATGTACATACAGAGCTCGTGGGTACGTCTGTTGTATGAGTGCTTGAACTCCTTTTATGTCTCTACTCATAGCCCTTGCACCATCATAACCTTGACCAACTATACATTGGGGCTGGAAATTCAGGTCATTTATGGTTTTGATTATTGTTTCAGCTAGTCCCTTTCCAGTTGCATCAGTGATTGGGATAAACTGCAAGAATTCTTCGTGCACTTTACCCTTCTCGATAAATCTGACGCAGAAAGTCATTTGCTTAATTGTGCTGACATCAGTCGTTTCGTCAACGAGAATCGAAAACCACTGAGCCTTTTTTACTTGCTCAACGATCTTCCTGATGATAATGTTTTTGAACGATGCTATGATTTCATTCTGAATCTGCCAGCGTGTATATGTGGCATTAGCTCCTGCTGTTTCTAAATGGTTCTTCAAGAGAGTATCTCCAGATTCAACACGAAATCTCAGAAGAGCTTTGAAGTTCCCCTCTTCTTTTGATTTTTCGTTCTCCAAACAGGCTCCAGAATCTCTGTGACCTGGAAACGCCAATCCTCTTCTGGCAAGAAAAAGTGCTGTTGATATTATGGGTTTCAGCTGCTCCCTGTTTTTCTTGATTTGAGCTAACTTACCCACATCTAAAGCCTTTTCAGTGCTAGGAACTTTTTCCATGTATGTGGCTAAGAATTCACCCGCTCTTTGAAGACAATCAGAGTGGTATTTTGCCTTTTCATGTTCTCGGAAAACTTCTTTAGCGTCCTTCCAGTTTCTGAATGGCTGTCTCACTAGTTTTCCTGGGCACGAAAGCTGTTTCCCAACCGTAGTGCTAAATAAGAAGCAAAACTTACAGAATGCTCCGTCTTCAGATGGCGAGTATACAAGCCAGTCCCTCTCACCAAGCTATTTCAAAACAAATCTCAAATTTCTTGGTCCAGATGAGGGAAATTTAAAGCTCAAATCTGGTTTCCAAGGGCTCAAAAGAAGTTCCTTCCTTGTGTTATCATTAATCTGAAAAAAAAAAAAAACAAATAAGTTCCTGAAATATAAATACTTTTCAAAAACATACACATACAGTATCAACAAGCTTCATAATTTACCTGTTTTTCCATATACAAGCCAATGTCGGAACTATACGTCATTGATGAGTTCGGGCTACGTAAATCTGGTGAGACTTCATTCTCCTCAAGTTTTCTTTTTTTCGTTACCGAAATGAGTGGAGTCCGTTCCTCTTTTCTCCCTCCTTCCTCATTACCTGTGAAAAGAAATACTAGCTTAAATATTCATTTGAAATTAGTTTAACAAATAACAAAAAAGGATTTGACTTATGAGAAACGAATATGGGCTAAGAGTATTTCAGTCAATAGAAAAAAATCAAAAATTACAAGAACAGATTACAAGAACAGAACAAGAAGAATTTAAAAATAAAAAAACTTTTCGCTTATGCCTATCACTTTATTATTTTCTTTTCTTTATTGCATAACAGTTTTAAAAAGTAAAACATACCTGAAGTAGTTGAAGTTGAGCTTGTACAAGATGTAGGAGCAGGCTGGCCGAAGAATCGTCTAATATCCATCAAAATAGCGAAATTGCGCAAGAACTCATAAAACTCTACAGCAGCGATGAACCACAATGGCAGTTTTCTTGCTGAGACCTCTCAGAGCAACCAATTTAAAAAAAAAACTTTATCTGCTGTTCAAAGCTATATTTTTGATTGCGGAAAACTAACTGGGAAGTAAAAGGTCTTGCAAACGGTTGCTGGTTAATCTGAACTCTTTGAGCCTCAAGGACAACAACTTTCAATGAACCAGGAATCTCAGTCACATGTCCGAGTTTCAAATTTTGTGTTTACCTCCCTCCTGTTCCTTTGTCCTCTCTTATTGGTGTATAGCTGAGACGACACTCCAGGGACAAGACCCTATAATACTGACAATGTAAATATCTATAGTCCTGCTCCAGGGATTTCCGGGGGTATTGGCTGTGCGAAGCTAATCCTGTGTGAGTAATGTCAAAGACGCTTCCTACCCTTTTCTTCAGACTCGTCAAGTAGTGACACCTATTCTATCTTTCCCGTGAGGTGCAAATTCCTGGAAGCGAAACTGCAGTGCACATTCCTTTCCAACTGCCCTTCACATCACCTGTCGTTTTCTAATCTTTTGTACACCTCCTGTTTTGATCTGGTTTTAAGCTCTGCAGTGTACACAAGAATATATCTTATTTAAGTGTATTAATTTCGTGCATTCATTTTTTTTTTTTTTTGATAGTTGAACCTTTATAAGGACCTTAGTAAGAAAAAAAATCATAACCCTCTAGGGGGGGGGGGTTCACCCCTAAACCCCCCCTTGCTGCGCCCCTGCTCACCACTCCTTATTCATCAGTTCACCCCATACTGATTGCATCAACTGAGTCCTGCAGGTGCAGGTTCAATATAGTATGAAATATGCTAATAATATCAATATATTCTGAGCACTAAACATTTTAGACCTTGACAATTTGGACAGAATGAAAAGATAATTGCCTAACATTTGGTGGCTGTATGAAAATCTCAAGTGTCAAACATTTACTTTCACTTCAAATGATTTTGCTGAATAAACACAAGCATATTATGCAACAAATTCATAAAACAGTGATTCTCCCTAATTATTAAATCGACTGCAAACTATAGCATTTGATCTATTTCAGCCTTTGCTTGAAATTTTGAATTTTGATTATTTAATTTAGTCTTGAAAACTTTGAAGCAGAAGTTTCATTTAAAGTACAATATCCCAGCTCTAAAAATGTGCCTCAATGTATGCATTTTAAGTAATATAGTTTTGTAATAATATGAACTTCGTCATGCACACAAAATTAATTAATGTGTAGTGTGTTCACTTCTGAGAGTTCCGGGGGGGGGGAGGCTGCTGCATCCTGCATGTACTTATTAAGCAAACAATTTTTATTCCTCATAAATGTGCTTTCTTATTGAATTAGAACATCGTTACTCATCCTTCAATCTCAATTATATTTAACGTTTTAGCTGGATAGCACCGCAGACTCCCTGGCAATGGATCTCAGAGACCCCGGGGGTTTGCAAACCACAGTTTGGGAAACTCTGGTTTATGTAATTCCTAAATATATTGTTTGTTTATGAATTATTTTGGCGAGTCTAATATCGGTGTTTTAAAAATGTTGGAAAATTTTGCAATTTAAAGTGAATTTTATCATATCTAGATGTATTTTTATTTTATGTCTAGGAAAGTAGAAAAGTCGAAAACTATTTATCCATCTTCACAAGCTGAGAATGTACAAGGTATTTTTTGAAATTAATTTTATTTATTAATTTTATCCATTTTTAAAAAAAATTAATTCAATGTATTTATTTGTGTAATTTTTCATTTATAAATTATTAAGGTATGTTTTCATTTTTAGTTTGATATTCCATATCAGCTTTGAAGAAAAAATGAAAACATTACAGTTTTAAAAAAATGAATAATTTTATCTTATTGGGTAACAAAATTATTTTCTTCTGGTAAAGGATTCGACCTATTTATATATTGTTTAAGAGTAAAGAAACTCATGAATTAGTGATAAATTTCCCATATAACTAATTTTAAAATTTGATTTAGCATTGTTAAATTTACCGATTTCAAAACGATGCGGTTATCAGCTCACAACTTTTGTTTCATAATGGGGTTGTTTCCTTCAGTCAGTAATACTACTTTTAGTCACTGAAATTGATAGAATAAGCAAAAAATATAATAATAATAACATGGAGCCAGAAAAAACTTTTATTTTCCTAACAGTTATTTATTTCATTTTTTTAAATGTCTGGTTTTAGAAAAAAAGCATGGCCTTTATGACGTCACAAGTGATGTACTTCGGCTCACTACTCCATTGCCGTGCTAAATGTTTACGCTTTGCTGTCAACCGTGTTGCCAGGTTATGATAATATGCACTGTGCGCTAATGGCATCAGTGAATGGCAGTTCATCACTTGTGATATCATGTGCAGAAACTTAAAAAATGAATTTCAATCTGTGCACCGATTAAAACAATTGTTAATATTAAACTTTGTCAAATTATTTAAAAAGTTGTTAAATCCTATGTCTTTAAGCATGCTCTTTCAGGAAAAAAAAATAATTTAAAATTTTGGAAACTACCCTCATTATGGTCTACTTATTAGTAAGTAAATCTGAGAATAATTTAAAATCTGTGTTTTTTAGAATGCAAGAAGAAATAGTGTTAGAGTGTTTGCCATATTATGTTATATTTTTGTGATATGTATTGTCTAAGTTTTTGTGTTTCTTGCTATCCAAAAGTTAACTCAATACTTAATTTTCTTTCAGAACTTCCTTTTGATTTGCCAGAAAATGAGAAAGCTTTACTCATGGGTGGCACTGGGCCAGTTAACATGTTCAGAGCAATTTATCTTGAACATGAGTTAAAAAAGAAAGACAAAGAGATATCCAAATTGAAGAAAGAGTTATTAAAATCTCGAAGTTTATTTACACAAGAGGAACAACAAACAGCGTAAGCAAATATGTATTAGTCTATAGTAGAGATGGGAATGTCGTTCGTTTTAATGATCCGTTCATTAGAGGATCGTTCATTCTTTTGACCCATTCATTGAACTCCCCCATTTCAATGACTTTGTTCATTTAAATTAACTCTGGCCGATTAGTCAATAACACTAGTCAACACCAAAAATGCATCCGGCTCAAAAATGGCTACTTGCAAATTATTTTTCCTCGCTAAACATGAAAATCACCATTAAAAGTTCGGATTAGCTCTAGTTTTCAAGATACAGAGCCAACTAGGATAGTGGATTCTCTAGAGATGTAGCGAGTAGCATTTTGGCCGAGTACTGAGTACTTGGCCTTTCACTACTCGACCGATTACCGAGTTCCAGTTATGTTTTAAGAAGAACCATTGACACACACGTGATGAATTTCGAACTTATTGAAATAGTAGCATAGACCTCCATGTCCATATAATAGTTTTTAAAACAAAATTCCGGCTGAAATTTAATTACGCATTCTGTAAAAAAATTTGTTTGTGTCAAAAATTTTATAAAAAGGTAATTTTCAAAATTAAAAATAAACAAATAAGTATGATTAATCAAGTTGGAATTAAAACAAATTATATCGATCTATTTTAGTTCTAGTTGTGGGTGTGCACAGAAATTTTTATGCCTGTCACAAATGACTTTTCCGGGGCCCCCTCCATATTGTTTACCTCTATATTTCATGCCTAGTTAAAAAAATATTGGGCATGATAATATAAACATAATAATATAAAAATTTCATATTTTTTACACTGCTCCATTTTTAATACATAAGTTTTATCAACTTTGTAGACATTGAAAAGATTTACTCCATTAAAGCATAACAAACTTCATTATTCTCAAAATTTAAATTTGACTTGTAAATTTGAATTGTAAATGATTGCAGTATATTATATGGTTGCACTCCTTTATTAATTCTAAAATCTGTCTTAACAATATTCTATTTTTTATAACTACTCGGTATTGGCCGAGTATCTGATCAAAGTTTGGTCGAGTACCGAGTACTCGTCAAATTGGCCGAGTAGTTACCGAGTATTCAGTACGTCTCTAGAATTCTCTCTAATGCTCATTTTTCCTGACAAACAGAAACATCCCTCATGGGACTGATTGTCTTCTAAACTTCAACCCCTGGTTGGGATACAAAATCTCACTACATAAAACAGCAATGAACTTCAAGGAATTTAAATTCTGAGAAGAGAAATGCTCAAAAATCAGCCTCTAGTAGATCCACCCATTTCTGCTTTCACCCATGCTCATTTACTGGGGATAATGAAGATGTGAATGCTGAGAACAAAAATGGTTTTCCAACACTTTACAAGGAAATTTCCAAGATATATTAAAGCTAAGGAAAAGAAAAGAATTTTTAACAACTCTTCAAATATGCGCAATTATGAATATCACTGGTTTTGAAGAAAAAATTGGGAGGGAAGAAAACACACCTAGGAAATTTTAAGGGTTGTATTACAAGTATTTTTAAGCAGCAGAGAAGACAAGAACTAAAAACGGTTGGTCAAACAATCCCAACGGAAGTTCAGTGACCATTGATGAATGATGTGTCTTTGAAACTCTATTTTGTTCACTTCTTTCGGGATATTTTGCTTAACACTTTCAGGTCTGAGCTATTTCGACCGCGTATCTCCCTCCAAACTGGGGGTTTTTGGCGTTTTGCTTGATTTTTTTAAAAATACTTGGAAGATGTGTATTTAAGTAATTTTTTTTTATTACATACTTCTAGATGTTTTCTTTCATAATAAAGGAACTATTTCAATGAAATGACAATCAATTATTAATAAGAATTTATCGAAAAAACCATGTTTGAAACTTTAAAAAAAAAGTTCCACATAGGAAAACATCATTTTTAAGCATAAAAGTTTGCATAGACTTAATTAAAAACTTACCTAAATCTTGAACAAATATCTAAGAAAAGGTTTTATTTGCGAAAAAACATTATTTGGTAAAATTTGCTTTAGTATGATACATTTCAAAGTACGGGTTAGCACAAAGAGCAATACCACAAGGTTCGCAATAAGTTCGAGTTTCTTTCCTTATTCTTTTTCCAGTTTGTACTTTTGATTTATTGCTGCAAACTTTGCAAATTCTCGTAGGTTTATCTTTTTTTGCTGTTGGCGGCATTTGCTTTGGAAAATGTCTCGCAAAAAGTCTGTCAACTGGTGTTGCAGGTTGGCTTTCATTCATTATTGAGCCTGCTTTTTCAACCAACTGTAAAGCAATGTCTCTTATATATTTGCTCAGTTGTTGATTTTCAGCATTTTCACACTTCACTTTTTTATATAAAACGAAGGAATTCGTGATAGACATCATTATCAGGTGAAAAAAAACCTTTTTCCACCATTTCAATGTTCTTCTTTCAAAAGGATAATATGACAGCATTTGATCCCCTCGATCTACTCCTGTTTTGTTTACATTGTAGTCCAAAACAGCATCAGGCTTGCTCTTTTTTATTGGGCCAACTTTAGATTTTACGGTGACATCTGATCTAGTTGCTTTGTGTTTTGTCGATAAAATATATACATCTCTTGTATCTTTCCATTTTATTGCAAGTAAATGTTCTCTGCGTCGAAAGATCATGTCACCTTTTTTTAGGCTGGTTTTTTTTTACTGCTTCTGGTAATTCCTTTTGATTTTTCATAACTGTTCCTACTGCTAAAGTGTTTTTGGACCACTAAATATCAAAAAGATTAGGACTCGAGTAAAATCTATCCATGAATATGGTATGCCCTTTGTCAAGATACATTTCACACAGACGCAGCATAAGAGAGTTGATACTGTTATCAGTGTCACCGTGTTTACCTGTATATATTTCAATGTTCTGTATATATCCACTTTCTGCATCGCTCAATACATAAAATTTGAGTCCATACTTATTAGGTTTATTCTTCATGTAAACACGAAAGGAAACTCGACCTCAAAAAGGACACATGCCTTCATCGACTGTCAGATTTTGATTAGGATAAAAGGATTCAATGCATTTTTTTCGAATAAAATCATAAATTGGTCTTATTTTATGCAAGGGATCATGATTAGGTTCACCTCTTCTAATATATGTAGAGTTATCATTTACATGAAGCATGAAAAAATGGAACGAAATCTGTCACGACTCATCAGCTTCGGCGTAAATGAACTTTGAAGGAAAACATCAGTTGACCAATAGTCTGATATAGAAGGTTTTTTTCACTACACACATATGCAGAACAATTGCTAAAAAGAAGTACATTTTTTGCAGTTTTACAGCAACCCATTTACCCCACATTCACTTCTTCAATTTATTTTGCCATTTCAAGTTTTCAATGGTGGAACCAGCATACCTGTTTGTTTCGGTTTTGATTTTTCGTATAAGCGTATCATCAAAAAATATGTTGAAAAACTCTAGTTCTGTAGAATCTTTATCTACTGCTGCAGTCACTTTAGATTCTTCCTCAAAAACTGGTAGTTGTGGCAGAATATCATTTGTGCTCCATTTAGAGTCATCCTTCTCATCTTTTTTTCTGTTCTCCTTCAGTACTCGAGATTTAGATGCTACTGGATCACCTGTAGCTGAGTTTGGCAAAACATTTTCCGTTTCTTCCTGTAAAATTAAAAACAATAAATAAATACAGGCTCTCAATATTTTGTAAAAAATAAGTATAGCACACAAAAATCGCTGAAGAGCAAAATTTCATAAATATTTACCTGTACTATTATCATCGTCTGAGAACTGCAATTCTGCATTCCTTGGGGGCTGGTAATCTGAATCGTCATCTGAATCTTGTTCCGATAACTCTGACAAAGAATCACAGGCTAATATATCTCTCACTTCTGCCAAATCATCTGCATTTGATAAATCTAAAAGTCGTTTACGAGACATTGTAACACGCAACAAATATGGCTACCGAACGCTTGCATGAACTCTAATAAATGACTCCCAATTCAATCACGTTTCATGTAGTTATTCTTGATTGGTGCTGCCATCTATATATATATATTTTTTTTTTTTTTTTGAAAGAAAAACGTTTGTAGAAAATATCCAAAAAGGCTAGAAACGTATATAACTCGTACTTTTATAGCTAAGACAGTGGAAATCTGACCACGAGAGGATCTCGGGCTTAGTTCACTTCGCCAAAAATGGCAACCTGAGTGACGCTCGGGCATAGACCTTAAAGTGTTAAAAACTAAAGCTTTGACAAGTGAGCATAAGAAAAGGTTTCTCAAAGATATCTTTACAATGGAATGCAGGGGCAACAATCAGGGTCATTGGGCTGAGTTAATGCTCACCAAATGCTGCTGAATTATTACAAGAGATGGTCCTTCTTTGACGTACAAAAAGCAATCAAAGATGAACCGTTTACAGCAATAAGCCAAAAGCAAGCACTGCTTTCTGAAAAATAAGCATTGTTTAATACAGGGCTGTCCAACTGCAAAGAGCCCAAGGGCCAGAATTCTGGTCACGGACCGCAGTTTGAAAAAGTTGAACAATAGCCTCTTACCTCTTATACAATAACAATTAATATTTGAATTATTAATTATAAAACAATGAAACAGAAGGATTATAAAACAATTTGCTTATATTTTAATGCGATAACTGAGGCCGATCCGCCTTCTTTACAAGGGCAGGAATGTCAACATTGATGTTTGTCGTTGCCAGCCGAAGAAGGTCTAACAATTAACTGTCGGAGAGAGAGCTCCTGTGACGATTCTTAATAAAGCTCATCGCCGAAAAAGCACTTTCGCATAAATATGTGCTCCCAAACATGAAAGTTATTTTCAGTCCAAAGTCATGCAGATTTGGAAACCGTTCTGTTGGAAGCAACTTAAAGAGCTCGGGCCCCCTCTCTGTTCTTGTTTGAAAGAATGGGTCAGCCTGGAGATCACAGAGCTTTATTTGTAGGTTGGCCTGTTGTTCTTCAATTCTTGCTGTGACTGGGTTACAAAACAGCCACGTCATTCTTGATGGTCTCAAAATCTGAAAATCTCGTGTTGAATTCATCAATAATAGTCTGCAACTCAAGGCAAAATTCAGAAAAATCCAGCGCATCGTCACACTCTGACACCAAACGACTGCAGCTGGAGAAGTGAGATAAGTTATTTTTTCCCAAAGTTTCATGGAAAATTTTGAGCTTGTTTCTAAACCCATTGATGTGTGTCATTAGGTCAGACACCAGTTGACCTCTTCCTTGTAGTTTTAAGTTCACATCGTTGAGATGGCCAGTAATATCAGTTAGAAATGCCAGGTGACGTGAAAAATCCATGCTTAAAAGTTCTTGTTTAAGGTTTTCTGATGGAGAAAACTGGTGAAGGAAAAGAGGGATTTCTTTTCTCAATTCGAAAAATCTCTTCAGACAGTTTCTTGCACTAAGTCACCTTACTTGATTGTACAAAATCAGGTCTCCGTACTCTGCTTCAATTTCCTCTAAAAAGTTGCGGAACTGCCGATGCATAAGAGCCCTGTTGCCGCCTCTGATCACGTTGATGACTTTCACAACCTTTTTGAGGGTTTCAGTTTGCTTCACCGATTTCCCGCATAAAGCATGCTGGTGAATAATGCAATGAAGTGCAGGGCATTTCATTCCCATTTTCTCTCAAACATCCAATCAGTCCTATCATTGGCCCTACCATTGCCTTTGCACCGTCTGTAGCTACGACCGAACACTTTTCAAAACTTCTGACACTGTTAACTGCTTTCATCACTGCTTCAAATATGTCCCTACCTTTTGTTGTGGAGTGAAGAGAACACATGGTAAGGAGCTCCTCTTTGATCTCAAAGTCTTCTTTAGCAGTGCGAATGAAAATCAAGAGTTGACTGACGTCCAACTGATCTGTACTCTCGTCGATACACAAGGAGAAATAGCAGCATTTTTAATCATGCAGGACAATTTCTGTTGTATTTGGTCACCCATTTCGGCAACTCTTCGTTGGACGGTCTGATGAGCAGCTGGAACTGATTCAAAATGCTTAGCCATTTTGCTATCACCAAATGCTTTTGCCATTTCTACAGCACACTTTTTAACAATGACGCCATCAGTGAAAGGTTTTTTTGCTTTAGCAAGCTCAAGTGAAATTGCATACGAAGCATGCAAAGCATTTTGCTGATCAGTTTTTACTTGAGTAAACATCCCAGTTTGTTTTTGCAGTTTTGATTTCAGTTCTGAAACTACCAGAAATCTTGCTTCTCCTTGATATTTACTGTGGCTCTTTTCGTGAAAACTCGCGTAATGCCTTTTGACATTATATTCTTTGCGCACAGCCACAACTTGCATACAAATCAAGCACTGGAGTTTGTCCTCTCTATTCGTGATGAAATACTGGGTTTCCCAGCGGTCTTGGAACACTCGATTCTCACTATCTGTCTTCCGCTTTTTACTCATTGTTGGATGAAATCAACAATAAAGTTAGATTTCACACGTTCCCAAAAAATATATCTGCAGTACAAGAAAGATTTACTTCATAACCAAAAAAGCTGCAAGCTTATCCGAGAACCTAACATTCGTTGCAACAAGTCAGATCAACGGAAAAGAGAGAAGTATTGACGATAACAAGCTCTAAATTTCTTTTTTGAAATCAACAAAAGTAGAGTTAGTTAGGAAATGGGGCCTTCATGTTTAACCAATTGCAGGCAGGTTTTGCTTATCTGAAATGTTTCTCTCTTCCCTCCCTGTCTCCCCCCTCCAACGTGAGGCAATACTATTTCTAGGAATTCGTTTGAAACACCAGCTTGCAGGGTAAGACTGCTTGACCTGTAGCTGTCCTGTGACTTTTTCTCCCAATACAATGAAAGGAGTAAAAGAGCGATCAAGAGGAAATTTTGGGGATTCCGGCTTGACCAGTAGTCTCAGATGCTTCTTGATACCACAAAATGTCGAAAAAAGAAGTATGCCGAATAAGAAGTTGGCAGGCCGCACAATATGTGTTGACGGGCAGCCAGTTGGACAGCCCTGGTTTAATAAAAGAGGACCTATTTAATAACATTTATTGCACAAGAGAATTTTTTTTTCCTTTTTAACATTACCTTTAAATCAATGTGTGGTTGCTGTGTGTATTTCTCCAGAGTGGGCTTTTATGAACCTTGAAAACAAGAGCTAATAAAAAAAATCCACTTTCATATTCGTTTTTCTTGTCCCAAAATTAGCAGGAATTGACTATTTCAAACCAGGATGCAGACAAAAAGTTCTTTTTTGTTGACTAGTGTAATCGGCCAATTTGCATATCAGTGTACTCCAATTTGCAATAATGTCTCAAAACACAAAATTTTTGCTTTGCATGCAATTTGTAATTGGTGTCTCTTAATTGCTGCTAAAAGTCTTCTTTAGAAAGTTTTTTCCCCCCGAAAAATGATCTTGTCCACATGGTATTAAATAATAAAAACTCAATTCTGCTTATTATACTAAACTTAAGTTTTTATAAGCACATGATTTTAATTCAGCCAGGTTTAAACAAATATGTTAATTTTACATGCAAATGACTTAAATTAATATTTATTTATTGTTCTGCATATTTTATATCATTAACCAAGCAAAAATGTGTTCTCATTTTATTGCTCACTTTTGCAAGGCTCAACATAGTTTTTTCTCTAAATATTGTCCAATCTATTACTTCATGTTTTTTGATGATTTGTCCCATATTTATACTATGTGAAATTGAAGGGCTTGGGGCAGAAATGTGACAAGCCACAAGGAGTGACTTTTTGATTGAAATTTTTGTTTCTCATAACTAAAATTGAAAGAGAAGAATTGGAGAATAGAAATAATTGGAGAAATACATTTCTGGTTTTAGTGTTGCAGAACGTAGAATGTATAATACCTTTGAAAAATTCTACAAATATTTTTTTTAAGTTAGAAATTGGCCTACTGAAAATTTCACATCATGTGGCATATCACTCTTTTGCCCCGAGTCCTTCAATTATTTTCCTTCTATATCTGTGAACTCTTGTTTTCAGTTTTTTTTTTTTTTTTTTTTTGTTTTTTAAATCTTTTAAACATTGCATTTTTCTATACAGTGCAAATCCAAGCAAGGTTGAGCTGAAAAAACCTCATCGAGTAGTTGAAGACATTACTAATGAATTTATAACTCAGAAAATACACTTGAGTGAGTCTCATCCTTATCCACCAGGGGCAATTCCAAAAGTGATGCCAAAAAGGATCTGTAAGTTTATTGCAAAATGTTTTAAATATTTTTTTTAAATCTGTTATCAACAAATAGATGTACATGTTCATTTTGCTAAATTGACGTGGACAAATGTATGCCATTGATTTTTGTGTGTTTGTTACTTTCCCCATAAAAATGTTGAAGCATGCTTAAACATAGGTTTTGTACTTATTTACCCTGTACGGAATACAATTTGTTTTTGAAAAATTCATTTATGAAATGTTCCAGAAAACTGAATAAAATCATTAAATCTGGTACATTAGTATAAAAATCAATCCAGTGCTTTTTGCAAGGGTTTATCAGTTTAAGAATTGTTATATTCTTGCCATTGTTTCAGTGAATGATTGCTTGTTATATTTGTATATGCATTGTGAAAAGGCAAGAGAACTTGCCGATGGTATTATTTTTGTATATCTTCCAGCTATTTATGTGAAGGTAGAAAAGAGAAAACGACTCTCCTTGCTTAGACTATAGGGCTTTAAAAATTCCCATTTTTTCAAAAAAAAAAAAAACTACCAAAATGTATAATATTTTGAACTAAGTCTTAAATATCCTAAAGATTTTTCATTTTTTTCTGGAATTTTTGTATGAAATGTGGTATATTGTAGCTATGAAAATTCTAAATTTTAGTTATTAGCCAGTGTCCAACTGACTTTTAGGCTACCTTTTTACTATTATTAGTTGCAACATTGCCCATGCAATTATTTTCTGAGTAAACACAGTTAGGCAGCAATCTAAAGCAAGCCTGGCTCCCAGGGCAGGGAACCCGTGCAACTGCCTTGTCAGGCAGATTTTAGGAGCGGCAGATTCCATAGTGTCAAAATCTGAAAACATTATTTCACCCTTTTTTGTAAGATGAAGTGAGGAGCTTAGCAGGAAAAAAACCCGGCCTTCCCACCACGTGGAAGATTAAACTGTAGCTCTTAAATACTAGTCCAATAGAAAATCATGATCCCTCTTGAGGGAATAAAAGAAATTCTGAAATGAAGGTTTTAAGCCGTTAATTTTGGAAAATTTTCAGAGACAACCAAGGCCTCTGCAAGCCCCTCTTTAATGTCACCTCAAAGTTAGCGAAATTTACATTATTAGAATTTCAATTTCTAACATTTTCTGAAGTTTTTTTTCCCCTGACTTAAATGTTTTGAACTTAATTTTAAATAATTTCTGTTACAGAACCTCCTTTTCCAACTCTATTTTTTGATACCAAAGGTAGATTTTAAATGCACCCCCCCCCCCCCCCCCCACCATGTCAGGCTACAATTAAGATAAAGTAAGAACATAAACTTAGAAATGAGAATTTAAAAAAAAAAAATCACAAACTAACATGTTTTGCAAATTAGGGTCCTGGCCTTGCAGTAACAGCCGTGCAGAGTCGAGGAGACAATTGCAGAGCAGATAGAAAGATGGGCTGAGTCCATGTCCTTTTCCAGATTGCATTTTAGACTTTCACGTACATTTATTCTGTAAAGGTGTTTAAAATGTTTTTAGGAGGAAACTCACGAATCTCCCACTCTTTCCCTTAACTTCACCAAAAATATCTTAAAATTGCATTTGCCTCAGTGGCAAAAAATATGCAGGGAGCCCGGCTCCTCACCTAAAGTTTCAACATATATTTAATCTAACATTATGTTTTAAATCTTCAACATAAAAAAATTCCAGGGTCAACCAGCGAACCCCTTCTCCAAACTTCAACAAAGATAGCCTAGAATATTATTATGCTTCTTAATTATTAAAAAATGTCTTTAGGTGGGTTCCAGTACCTGCAACCTCTTCCTAAAGTTACTCCCACACATTGCCTAAAATAGTGTTTTTAAAATTTCAATTCGAAAACAATTTCTGAAGGAAGTGCCTAAGTCCCTCCCTCTCTTTTCACCTAAAGTCTCTAAACATAGCCTAAAACTATATTTTTGAAACTTAAATTTTGAAAAAATATTCTGTATAGAACTCCTAAACCACCCCACCTAAGATGGCTTAAAGTCTTGTTTTGAAAAACTTTTGTGAAAATTTTGGATCTTGTTTTTTGATCTTAATCTCAAATTCTATGCTAAACAAACTGCAATCACATTGAGACAATTCTGATAACTTCACAGGTTTGAAAAGAGTTATAGGTTTTATCGATCTTTTTTTTTTCTTAATTTTTTTTAATTGCGAAAAGAAAAAAATCAAGTCAATTTCGCCTTAAAATTTTATTTTATTTATTTATTCATTTTTTGGAGAGGGTGGAACTTGTAAACATTGCCTGGGGTAGCTGAACTTCTTGCACCGGTCCTGATCTGAAGGTAGTTTTTAGCATGGTAAAAAAATTGTTTTAACATGGTAAATTGCAATATTAAGGATAATATTTCATAAAAGGTTTTTTTTTTTTTTTGGTGCTTCCTTATCACTAGAATTAGGGCATCATCTTGTTCCTAAAATTACGGCAGGGATCATTTTGACCCTCTAAAAAGAAATCTGCATACAGGGTTCGTACGGGTCATGGAAATCCTGGAAAGTCATGGAAAAAAATTAACAGAATTTCAAACCTGGAAAAGTCATGGAAAATTGAAATTTTCATTGAAAGGCATGGAATTTTTTTTCAAGTCATGGAAAAATGTCCTGGACAAAGAGAAAGGAACAGTAGCTAAAGGAGCATTAGAAATCTTGAGTGATTTAACAGTATAGCACATAAAAGCTATTAAAAGTGGAAAACTGAACGTTTCAAAAATCAAATCTGAATTATTAAATCTCATTGCATCCACTTCTGTCGCAGCCGCTTTCCATTTTTTGTGATGTGATTTTACTGCCTGGACATCACTTATTTTGAATTTTTTGTTATTTTCAACACTTCTTATGTTTCATATTCTGTAGTAGCAAAATTTCACGTTCTTAGTTTCGCCACGCCCACTCAAAAAAAAGCAATTCAATTGCATGCAAGTTCGATTCCATCACTCGTAAGGACTTTATTATTAAATTTATCAGAGTTGATCTTAATTTGTTGAATGTTTTAGAAAATAAAGATCTATAAGTCAGGCGATAGAATACAGAAAAAAAGGAATTCTAATGCTCTAAAACAGTAGTGCCCAACATACGGAACGCAAAACTAATCCATGCGACCCACTACTACGTTCAATGTCGGGAATTACAAGTGTTCTGGAATTTCTGAACCTATTAATTTATATGCATTTGAAAATATGCAAATTTGTAAACAAAACAAATATACTTTTGAAGCAGAAGATTGATTCATTACTGAATGCTTTTTTCAAAAAAGATCTCGTTTAGAAACATAAAGAACTAAACTATGTGGCTTTACTTTAAAGAACCAAAATACTGCAAATTTATTGAAACTTAGTGATGACTCATTCAACTTTTGTCCCATTCAATATCATTCTGCCTGTTTTTTTTTTAAAAATTAAGCATCATCATATTTGTTTCACTGCATTTTTACTTTACGAAAATTTATATGTTGAAGACAAATAAGAATAGTTTTTTAAGTGTGCACTTATATTTTTTCCATTACGAGTAAGTGCTTCAATGAGGCTGTGGCATTCATATAGACATTTTGCTTATGCTCATTTCCAAATATTACCAAGTTTGAGATTAAATAGTGCTGTTCTCTTCGTGTAACGAGGTCATGGAAATTTTCATTGAAGTCATGAAAAAGTCTTGGGAAAGTCATGGAATTTTTTCATCCAAATAGAGTATGAACCCTGTGCATAGTTCGTTACATAATGTTATATATTTGTAAAAAATAGTTTAAAAGTTTTAAATAAATACAGTCAAACTCGCTGATAACGAGCGCTGATTTAATGAGAACCTGGATTTAGCAAGGAAACTAGAAATACTTGACTGGTAAAATGTTAAGTCTATGGAAGCAAAACTCTCTTTTAACAAGCAAACCCTGCTTAAAGCGAGCAATGTTTTTGTGATTCTTAAAATTTCTACTGACTTCAGCACATCTAATCTTTTTTTGGTAAAAATCTTTCAGCATTACAAAGTCAATCAAAGTTTAGCTATAAATCATAAACCCAGAGAACAAGGGATGACAGCACTTTTTTTAATTTGTAGAGTGTAATGAAGTATTTAAAATTTATGTGTGTAACTTGTGTATTTTCCTCAAAAACAATGACACAAGAAAGAGACATTTAGACAGTTCAAAGCAAATTAACCAACTTCTTTCGAACTGTATACAGATTAAAAGAAAGATTAAAAAACGAATGAAACGATTAATTTTTATGATTTTTTTCACGAACTCGCTTTTTATGAGTACTTGGTTATAACAAGAAAATATTGTGGTCCCTTTGCACTCCTTAAAAGTGAGTTCGATTGTATTTATAATAATTAGTTTTTTAAAGGATGCATGTAATCCCAGTGGCAGAAACCCCGTGACACGGCATCACGGACAAGGAAACCCTATCGCGGACAGCTCTGTCCGCTATAGAAAAAATAAAAGCTGTTCACAATTTAAAAAAAAAGTTGCAGAAAAAAAAGCTGTCCGCAACTATCGGACAGTTATTTGCATGACTGCTGATACGAGGAGAGGAGAGAATGATTGCACACGTGTTTGTTCACCCTTCCAAAAGGATCTTTTTCAAATTGTTTACTGAAAAAGCAAATCTGAAATCTAAATAACACATACTTCTGTGGATAAAAAAAAAAGTCAGCACACTTCTATGATTCAAGCGATAAATAACTAACATAGTGAATACTTTTCCTTGTTGTTTTATCATATCGTTAGCAGTGGTGTTGTTATAAAGTTCTTTGAAAATGCAGTGCAAGGACTTTTTTTTTCCGCTAATGACTTAAACAAAGAAAAAAAAAGCATTTATCAGCGAATTGAAATGTGATCGCTTCAAAAAGGGTTACCAGCTTTAAAATTATTGCCTTTTAGTGTCTGCTGTTAAACCAGGGTGATGACAGATCAGGGAGACCAGGGAAAAGTTAGGGAACTTAATTGATCAGGGAAATATCAGGGAATTTCAAAAAAATAATAATAATAATAAAAATTCAGGAAAAATTGATCAAATGAAGAAAATTTTTTTTATTGCTTTGCAACATTAAATACCTTTTTTCCCTGTGCATTTTCTGTGAATTATCTCTTTATAGTAAATAAAAGTAAGGTTTCAAGGAAATTCTGGAAGGAAGTCTGTGGCGGGCCTGCGTCCAGGAGACCCCATAGCACTTACAGCCTTGAAATTTTGTACAAAATTACTTCAAGCCCCAGGGGTGTGCACCTGAGGTTTTGTTATTTAAAATTCGAATTAATTTTTTTAAATTAATTTTTTAAGCTCAGATTTTGCGTAAATTGCCTATTATCGGGGTGAAAAATTACTTGCACGTATTAATATTATATATTGTTGGAAAGGGTAGAATTTTACGTGTTCTATGCAATGTGTTTCAATGCTCCGACTTAAATACGGCGGGAGTTATTTGTGTTTTTAACTCAAACTCTTTTAGGCTTAGCTGAAGTTTAGGCACTACTTTCTTCATTGAATCTATCAGTAAAAAGCAAAGGAATTGTCCCACAGTTTTTTTTTTTTTTTTTTTTCTTTTTTTGACACCATTGTAAAAAGCGACATTTTTTACTCCAGATCTAACTCGACCTATGGTCGAAAAATTGAGCTTCTATCTCCAAAGGAAAAAATGTTACAAGCCATTAAAAATCAAGTTAGAATAATCTGATCTCCATTAAAACTACTGATGTTTTATTTGGCGTTGCCATAGTCACATCTTTTCAATTTGCATTTTTCTTCTTTCTTATTCACAAACTTTAAGGGCTTCAATTTTAAGGGAAAATCTTAGGCTCAACTCAATTCAAGCCCCGAGCTAAAGAGCAAAATGTATTACTAGAGACCATGAATATGAAAGCGACTTTTCAAACGTACAAAAACTGCAGTATGCAATGCTCGGGAGCCCCTTAGCCCTTGGGGCTCTCAAGTTGGTACAAGTTATTTTGAAACCCGTGGAAAGGGTGCTGTTTGATTCAAAAGAAGCTTGTAATGCGTTTTTAATCTGTTTCTTTTTAATTGACAATTTAAATCTTTACGAGTCAAATAAGATTGCGCAGCAATTTTCGGGGGTTGGTGAGCATTAGCGAGTAGGGAGCAGATCCCCCTAGTTTGTTAAAAAGAAGTAAAATTAGTGATGTGCGATTATACACTGATGCATATCTGTGCACTTTTTTTCCTTAAGGTCAAAGTATTGAATCTTAAGTTATTAATCACAGGATGAACTTCCTAAAAGTTGTTTATTTTAAGTTGCTTGATTTTTTTTTTTTTTTTTTTTTTGCCACACCTCCATGTTGCGTTAAATAAAAAACCCTAAAGGCAAAGAGGAAGTCGTTGTTAATGACTTGACTCCTTTGCTTTTACTCAGTGTCTTGAAGTTATTAGCCTACTATAATCATGATTTAATGAAAAAAGTCTTTGTTTTTCTAAGTTGTTAGTGCTAAAAGCTTAAAAGCTATTACTTAGCGTTTTCGATTTAATTGCTAAAATTGAATGTTAAATGAAAATCAACTTTTTCGCCACTGTGTTATTCGCTGTCGCCTCATTATACGAAGGGGGGGGGGGGGGGGGCTCGGACTTAAAAATTCTTTAATGTACTATATTTTTGAAATTAATACTTGTTTTTTGAATTTCAATGTTATTTGTTACAAAAGATTTTTTTCGACTAATAATGAAATCATTTGAAATTGAGTTGTGTACTCAAGTAAATATTTTTACTATTTTTTAATAGTTAAAATGCTGTATTCCTTCATTAAAACCTAAGTTCTTGATTAGCGAATAGTTCAATATGACTGGTTGTTAAAAGATTTTAATTTGTTTTACATAAATATTTCTATTTACATAAGTAAAACTGCATTATTTCAATACGTTCACTATTACTTGTTGTTCTGGCAGCAACAATTATATTGCTTGAAAACTAGTCAGTTCAAAATTATTTCCAAATAAACTTTTTAGTACATAAAATACACCGCCAGCTCAGTCATTCCAGCCGAGTATTTCATGTATTTCTGCCATAGCCCTGGCTATAGAGTGGTAACTTATTGAAAAAAAAACCAAAAAACTTTTGAGTTTTTATCATGATTAGATATGTCTTTAAGAGTGGTTTTAATAATTTATTAGAATTCTTATGTTAACTGGTTACTGGAAGTAAAGTATTTGTTTTAGGTTTCCTATAATATTTCTCTGTAGATAATTTAATATACTATTTTACTAAAAAAAAGGAGTTTTTTTCTTCAAAATATATTTTTAGTTAACAGCTTAAAACTTTTTAAACACTGCATTTTATTTAATATGCAATGGTTTTCAGGTAATGCGAAGAAAGGAAACCATTATCATTGGTAACGTAAATCAGGGAAATTCAGTGAACTTAATCAGGGAAAAGTCAGGGAACTTTTTTTCACAGTTCCTGTCGCAACCCTGGTTAAACCTTTACTCATCCTTTTTTTTCCCCAAATCTGAATTTTTGCTGAATATGTTGGTGATATTAATAATATTAATCATGCAGACCTGTTAAAAGGTAATTCCAAAATTATTTTACTTTAATAAACTTTTTTATTTACTGTTTTTATACTTTTAATGCTTTCATTTTGAAAAATGCAATCTCTTTACATCCAATATGAGAATTGAATTTTTACTCTTTTTTTTCTGCTAACTTCGCTTTACATGGAGGCAAATAAATGAAAAGTCTATTAAAACCATAATTTCAAGATTTTAAAACGAAATTCTGTTTTTTGTTTATGGTTTAATTTTAGTTTTGCTGCAACTGTGTCGATAGATATTAATGAGATGTTTATCATTGGCTTCTAAAATGCAATTCTAAAATAATTTTTAAAAAATTATTTCTATAAGCCGTTTTTATTCTTCTGGAGCCTTTATTTTAAAAAAACTCTTTTATTTATTTTTTTTTATTGAAACCATGCTCAAAATTTTGCAGACAGATTATGAAGTTCTAAAAACTTGTCTCAGACAGCTACAAAACTTTGTGCCACTGGGGCATATAATATAATAAAGTTTTTAAAACATCCTTAAAATAACCAGCGATGTTTCAGTTGCATTTCAGAAACTAGCGGCTAATGCTCCCTTTTATATACAAAATTATGATGAATGTTTCGAGATCTTGTAATGATATGTCCTAAAAGGCATTTTTGAGTTTCTGCTCCTATTTCAGCATCAGTAAATGTATTTACATTTCCTTTTTCCTCCAAGGGGTCTACCTACAACTAAACACGTATGACGAAATAAGCCCTCTTAACACTTTACTTATTCCTTTCATTATCCCACATTCTTTTTAATTCTTTTAATTATGCCATATCCATTTTGTGTTTGTTAATAACCATGATAAAATTAACAAATACGGTGAACATAATCGATTTAATGCATTAATTCCCTACTTTCGTATTGTCCGTTTTTCACAAGGAGGCACTTTGCCACGCCTCCTCAAATGTAGAGTTCCATTTTACGTGGGGTTGATCGGTATCCAATCCACCCACTTCTAAAGGAGACAACCAGACAGCCTTAACTTGGGCGTGCATTTTAATGTGCAAAAAGTCTTAGTATCCTTTACATCACTTGCTTCACTTGTTTGTTGGCATTTTAGTTATTCTTATATTTTAAAAACTGCCATTTTTACAACAAAATGCTGTGATTCGAGTGAGCCTTCTGTCGAAAACAGCGAAATAGAATCATTGGATACCACATGACGAGGGAGGAGTCTAGTGCCTTCTTGTGAAAAACGGACAATATAACTCTTTAGTTTGGGTTTTAAAAAACATGATGAACTAAGCTATTCATGAAAATATAGAGGAGCAGTTAGCAAAAAAAGTTTGTTTGGGGTCAAAATGACCCCTTCCATAATTCTAGGGTTAATACTTCTCAAAGCTACAAAGGTAAGGCATCATTATATCTATTTTCACTACCATTGGCCTAAAATAAACAAACAGTTTTCATTGTGACCTATTTCAAAAAAATTATGTTTAAAAATCTGATTTTGGAATGACAACTGTGAAACAGTAATTCAGAAATCGCTTCACGAGGGACAGCTAGTAGTACAAAATCCTCCAGAACTCACAGCGTGAGCAAAATATTCACATCTCTTGAATAATATTATTTTGTATAATGTTTAGTGTTAAGAGCAAACAAAAATGTTATTGTTTGAAGATATTTCATTTACTAACTTTTTTTTTTTTTTTTTTTGAGGGAAATAGTGACGTGAGAAGTTCTTCCATGCAAGTTCTAAGGTTATTCGTTTTGATGTTAGATCTGGAGGGTTGAAACCTTTTATAGAATGTATAGCAAATGAATGCGCGTGCATGTTTGAGAAAAATTAAAACCAGAGAAAGTGTAAAGTTTGGTTATTTGTAAGGCGATTTTCGATGTTTAATTCATGGAATATAATAAATAAAAACTTCATTGTATGCTATTAATACAAGTTGATTACCAATTTATCTCTATATATTTAAAAAAAAGGGTCAAAGAAATTAGGTCTGTGGCTGGCCTGCATCCAGGAGACACCATAGCACCTACAGCCTTGAAATTTTGTACAAAATTACTTCAAGCCCTGGTGGTTTGCACTTGGGGGTTTGTTTTTTAAATTTTGATTCAGCTTTTTTGTAATTAATTTTTTAAGCTCAAGTTTCTCTTAAATTGTCCATAAAAGGGATGAAAGATTTTCCACACCCGTTAACATTCGATGTCGTTTGAAAGTGACTCTGTTTCTGCATCAAATAAAGCTTGTTCCAGTTTTCTCAATTAATTAAAACAGCAAATATAAGGGTTTCTATTTTAGCATAAATTCCTAGGCTGAACTCAATTCAAGCCCGGAAATAAAAAGTGAAATATATTACTAGAGACTGCAAACTTGAAAGCAATTTTTTAAACATACAAAACGCCCGTTTTGCTATGTTCCGGAGGCCCTTAAGTTGTGAAATTTAATACAAGTTAGTTCAGACTGTGGAGGGTGCTTTTTGAAGCGTTTCTTTAAAAACAATTTTGTTATACCTATTTTTTAAAGTTCTTTTTGTCTTCGGTTGGAGTGGGATTTTAATATTTTTCTACGGGAATGGGAATATGATGTATTTTTTTCTAATTGTAATGCACATTGTAACTGATTCTTCTTAACAGATATTTCAAATCGTCGCAAACCTAATCAGATTGCGGAGCAATCTTCGGGAGTTGGTGAGCGGGAGCGAGCAGGGGTGGAGCCCACTAGTAGTTAAACTATTGCCTAGTGGTTTAGACTTGACTGTAATTTAATTTCTCTTTTCTGAATTAAAACTGTTCAAAAAAGCTCTCTCATACTAATATTAACCCCCTTGCAGTTGGACAGTCCCAGAACTACATGTTAAATGGACGAGATATCTCGTCATAAACTGCAAGGTCGGGACATCATTTGGTGAATATTCTCAAAGACAATTTTAAATCATTATTTCAAAGCAAAAACTGAACTGCACATTTGTCCTGTTGTGTTGTTTATATTTGTGTTTCTCTTGCATCATGTTGAATCATTAACTTTTCCAGTGAAAAGAACAACAATGCATGAATTGGAAAACAAATTTCCCACAGAAAGAGTACCTGACTCAGGTAAATTTTTTTGTTCTGCATTCAGTACTTAAAAACATCCAATTAGTGTTTTTTTTTTAAACCTTAAATGATGATAATTCTTTATTATTATTGTACATTACTGATTTGTGTAATTTAATGTAGTGTCTAGAACAAGGTTTCTCAGAGGGGCCTTATTGCTCCTTAGGGAGTTACATAACAAATCTAGAGGCAGAGGGGAAAATATGAAATTAGGAAAACCATAAGCCTTGCAAAGGGGGCCTCAGTTGAATTATTTGGTAGTGGTAAAAAAAAATTACCTTAACATTTATTCCATTAATTTTGAAAAAATTAACTCTTAAAAATTAGAAATGAAAAACTCAACATAAAATTTGCAATAGTGATTTTCTTTGAGAGCAATTTTTTAGAAAACACATTTTGAAATAAGAGTCCCAAACATACATTTTAAAATTTCGGAAAATGCACTTTATGCGAAAATATATGGGTGAATTGACTCTTGATGGATGAATCTGCCATTATTATAGCTGACTGGCTTCTTGCATGGCATTTTTTATTATGGAAAAAAGAACAAAATAAGGGCTTTATTGATTACTCGTTATTTCAAAAAATAAAAAATCTCTAAAAAATTACGTTATAGGGTAACAACGCTGGTAGTTGGCAAGAAGTTTGTTCTTAAACTTTCCTCTGTTTTCATTACTTTAAAAAAAAAAATCACTTGCAAATGTTTTTTGTTTCAAAGAAGAAAGCACATTTGTGCATCTATTTAGTTCACTAAAAGCAAAAATATTTGAATAGATAATTTTATAATATGTATGAATAATTTTATAATATGTATGAAAAGTTACCAAAATCACCAGTAATTGGCACCTGATATTCCAGTGTGTGACACCTTGTGATCCAGTGATTGGCACATATTAATAGAACTGGAAAATCACTTGAGTTTTTCCTTTTAGATTATATGCAAATTTTATCATCACATGAAACTTAAATAATCTTAATTTAAAGTACGTAATTTTGCATAAATTAATGTTAAATCACGCATCTTGACGTTGAAAAAGTATTTTAGAGAAATAAAAATAAATTTAGAGTGTTATATGGGAAAAAATATAGAGATTATTGCTGTTTTATCATTTGGTATGCAGTTTTGATTAAACGAATTATATCTGTTTCCACAGAAAAAGGAACATTATCCGATGATTCTGAGGGACTATAAAAATGAAATCATTCTCTACAGTTGCAATATCCGACTGTGACGACCAAACATATTACTTTTATGTTGTCTCTCTTAAAAATTTAACAGATTCTGTAGGATTCAAATCAATAGTACAATGTATAATATTGTTGCTGAAAAATTGTCAGAAATTTTGCTCTCAATTTGCAGGAAAGTCTCATCATTCGAATAAATTATCTTTTTCTTATTATTTCTTTTTTGATGTTATGCTTTCTTTTTGATAAATATTTTATTAATCTATTACAAGGTTGCCATGCACAGGGAAAACCTGGAATTGTCAGGGAAAATGAATATAACCGAAAATGGTCAGAGAAATGTCAGGGAAAATGGAAAATAATACATTTCTGGAAATGTCAGGGGATTTTGTTTTATTTTCCAATCGTTCTTAGCGCTGCGCTGTCGGGAATAATTTCTTTCCACATTATTTTTCCCCGCTGCCATTGGTCATTTTGTAGTTCCAACTTTCTTCTTCCCCGTGAAGTTCTTATTATCCAACTCCCTTGTATTGGATTGCCATAGCAGTCGGTGGACATGCACAGAAGGTATATTGTGTCTTCGTAGTTACCGGGCTCTGTCTAAACGCACTGCTTTTTTATGTCGGCAGTTCTGAAGTTGTTATTACTGTTTTGATTATGCGGCACATTGTTTTGTCTGCGAGTGCTTCAGAAGTTCTTAATGAGTTGTAATAATCTTTTCATGTTTTATATTATTTCTTTAAATTTAATTAATGAAATCGTTTTCTTCGAAACAGTTTTGTTCTGTAAATTTAAGCTCATTAGACAATTTTAAATTTAGGAAGTTTCCCTTTTTACAGGAGTATCCCTAATCTTTTAGTATTTGGTAGTGACCTTTAATGACTGCTTCAATGCGCTTCTTTCAAAATAAAAGTAATCCGATTAAAAAAAAAAAATGCACATCAGAGAGTTTTGTGATCATTGCTCAAAATTTTACTTTATGACAGGGGTGCCCAAAGGGGGATTATGGCACAAGCTGCGCCATCAAAGTTTTTGGGGGGATTTTTAAATTTATTTATTTAAATATGTTTATTGATTCAAACTCCTTTATTGATTTAATTCATTTAAATTGTTTATTTTATTTTACTTTATTTATTTTGTGTGTGTATTTCATTGGCAGAGCGCAGAACTTTTCTTTTAAAATAATAATTAAAAATACATAAATTGGAAAACAAAAAGCATAAAAAAATAAATAAGAGAGGATTAAAAAGAAAAAAGCAGCGCAAAGACGTTCAGAAATATTTGGGGGGGGGGGAGGCAATCCCCGCTTTATGAGCAACAAATAGGGGAAATATGTCGAGCTAAAAGATGCATGATATTTTCATGGGCCGAAGTCTAAACACGCAGTGAATGTACTGGACTGGGGGGGGGGGGGGGAAGGCAGTAATTAAAAAGGTTTTGGTTTCATAAGTTTTTAGTTCAGACTATTGTTAGCAATTAACATTTTTATTTTTTTGTGATACTGATGTCACAATTGCTTATTTGGCTGGTCTTTCCACTTGATGTAAGGCAGTGACTCCTGGAGATTGAAAAGAAGATATGCTACATTTACGTTATTTCATAATTCTTTATTATAGGGATTAGTTTCACTTTTGTTAGTACATATTTTTGATTATTTCAGCTTGAGTAAATTAAAATTTGGTAACCAATGTCTGTAAAGTTTGAAAATGAGTTCAGTTTTATCAAAATTTGAAATGTATGTATAAAAGAAGGTGGACATCGATAACCTGGAATTTTTCTCAAAACCACCTGAAAATGTCAGGGAATTTCATTCTTGAACTTCCGTGACAACCCAGTATTATTTAAATGCCTTTTTTTATCATTTAGATTTTGTCTGATTTGCCATCTCGCTTCAATAAATAAATTTTTCCTCTAAAAATTTGTTTATGTAAAAAAAAAATCTTAGTGTTTGTATCAAAGATGATTAAAATTGTCTAACGAATCTTTGCTTTTTTTTTATGTTTTTAGTTACCAAGTCAAAGCCAGATGGTATAAGGCTGATGACAGGTGATACGGATGTGCCTAACTGTAAACAGCAATAAAGACTGTCCATATGAAAATGAGTGATTGCTGTATAATTTTATCTTGTAGACTGAGATTTTTAAGAATTCTTATATTTTTCACTTTTTAAATGCTTAAATTTTAATTATTTATAGAAATTAATAAAATATTAATTGTAATATGTAGTTTTGTCCTTTTATGAAAATCATTTCAAAATGCATATATATTTTGTAAAGTTAGTTTTATATTGCAATTAACTATGCTGAATCACTGAATGAGTGTTGAGAATTTAAAAAAATAAAGAACAATTCAGCAGCTATATTTTAAACTAACAGTACCTGCACGGCTTTGTGCGTAGTAGAAAAATTAAAAGGTCATTTGGTTTGTCTGTATATTTACAAATAATGGATGATAAATTTCTCGCCAATTTGTTCTGTTAATTTGCTCGCCCATGTTATGGTTCTGCGTTATGATAATTTGCTCAGTAAAATGTTCTTAAAATTAGAATTCAAAAAGAACAAAATCGAATTTTCGAAAAATCGCTTATAGGTGCACACCCCCATGCTACAAGCTAATTCTTTGCCAAATTTCATAAAAATTGACTGAACGGTTTAGACATAATGCGCATCACAGAGAGACATCCGGACAAGCGATCCAGATATCCAGACAAAATTTGAACTTTATTATTAGTAAAGATTATGCATCTAAAAATATAGAGGATTATGAGATGGTTAGTTACATTGTGTGCCTATTGATCCCCATCCCTCCTTCAGAATATTTAAGGGAATGCTGTTTTAACGCGATTGTTTGCATTCACTGTTCATACATGCATGCATTTAACAATTCTTTACAATCACTAACTTTTTAATTAAATAAAAAGTTTAATATTGTTAAATATTTTCTGATTCTTTATAATTTTATGAACATGCTTTATTTTTCTTTACAAAAACTGATAATTGATTTTTTTTTTAAATTCAATTTTTGTACTTCATACTAAAATACATTCTTGCATGCATCTCATTGTTAATGCTTTTCTTCAAACCTTACCTTTAGCACATGCCCCCTCATTTGATTATGGGTGATCTCAGTATCAGTCCTGAGTTAAATGTATACTTGCATAAATATGTTTTACCAATAAGGGTGTTATAATGTAATTCAAATTAGGGGTTTTAAATATGCTGCAGTAGACCCTCGTTTTACACTGGGGTTACAGTCCACGGAAATGCGGCATAAATCGAAACCGGGTAAATTGAGACCTTTGGTTCCGTAGATAACAAAATACTTCATTCTAGTGATGACTAATTGTATAATAATTTCAATGTGTACTTATATTAATTTTTATGCACAACATGCATAAAGAAAACATAAATTAAATTTCGTGTTCTGTCTGTAAAGATGAGCTTCCTATGATAGTCTTTTGGCAGACATTAAGAATTTTTCTCTGTAATTCTTTGCAGAGCACTAACGCATCCATGATCACTTGCGTCATTTCCATGATAGAATCTTCTTTCACTAACAAATCAGAAAGATCACTTCTATTGTCTAAGAATGGCTCAAATTTTGCTAAGTGAACGTTTTGTATGTACTTCACCAACGTCGGTATCCTCGTTGGTTTTGGCCTTCTTTGTTAAGCGTCACGGCGAGGAGCGATGCTGAAGATCGGCGATTTTGCTCCTAGGAAACCAGGGCATAAAGGCTCCTCTTCCGGTGAGTTTAATAACTTTACTTCTGGAAAGAGCTCTGGAACCAATCACATAAAATGTCTCCAGTGGCTGATGCTCGATCATTAGCACTCCAAAATTCAGTTTATTGTGTCTAATTTGAAATCTTTAGGAATTTGGATTTTGAAAAAGGGGAACAATTTAGCTGTTTGCATAGCCACATCCACGTAAAATAAAATAAAGGTGTCAAATCTTAAACCGCGTATAATCGAAACCGCGTAAAATAAACCCTCATAAAACGAGGGTCTACTGTATTTTATAAATCGAGTTTGCAGATTGTTTTACTTAAAGTGATACTATTATGCCATGGTTAGGTAAAATGAAGTAGCTGCAAATTTCTCACTTTTTAGTTTTTGCAGTTTTGTCATCTATTGGAGCGATTCTCAACCAGTGATCCGGCGCACCGGCACAGGTTCACAGAAAACTTTGACTGGTCCACAAAATTTTAGCTTGTCCACGTTTAAAAAATTTCCTTACTCAAAAAAAGGGGGGAGGAATAAAAGGAAACACAATAAGAATTAGAGTCTAGTGGGGGAATGTCGGCATAAATCAAACAAGCTATATATTCGAAATAAATGAAATAATGAGGGTAGGTGTTTTATTTTAGATTTTAATAATTAGGCATTAAGTTCTAAACTACAAATTTTAGTGCTGGCAATACCTTATTTTGTGAAAAAATGATTTTTGTTTGTTTATGAAACATTTTAAAATCTGAACACCTCTTTTAACTTCTTTGTAAAATTTTGTTGATTATATTTTTAGCAGATTGGCTGTGCAGGCAGCTTCCCGGATGTCTCATGCTCAAGAATACGTCTTGCATGAACAGCTAATGTTCTAGTAGAATAATTTATGTTACACCCCCTTCCCCTCTCTAAAAACTCTAGCTGTTAAATATCGATAAAAAGTAGAAATTTGGAACCAGAAGTATTTCGAATGCATTGAATAAACAGATAAAGCTTGATCATTTTTTCCGTTTTGTTTCTTAATGGAGTAACTTTTTTTTTTCAGAGCTCTATTTGGGTGTAATATCTTATTATGTAATTTAGACATTATTCAGAGGCTATCTTTAATATATTCCTAAAGAAATAAAACATTGCAAATTACTGCGCCTTCCCTGATATTGATGAAATATACACATGAAATATGATTAAATTCTTAGTGAACAAACTTTTGACCATCAAACATTTTTAATTTATGCAAATTAATTTCTTCAAAAGATCTTGGTGTGTTGATGACTTGGTATGATTGTCCCTTATCTAACAATGTGTTAGAATTTTTTTGATTTGATTGTTTTTCGTACGTACATTTGAAAGCACATTTGCAAATTTTCTTATATATTTTTAAAGTGAAAAGTATCACTGCAAACCGTGAACTGAATTATGCAAATGTTCTGTCCTTATAAGTTAAGGAAACAAGATGTTTTTGCTTTTAGAACGTTATTCCGTTAATTTGGTTAGCAACACAGATCGTAGATATGAAATTCATGTATGTTATAATATCTTCAATAAAAGATTTGCTTTTAAATAAGTGTCTTCTGATCTCAACAGACGGAAATTGTTATTTTCATGGTGGATGTAAGTTATAAACGCTATTAGCGGTAATATATTCTACACAATGCTTATTTGTGAAGTGCTAGGGCCGTTTGAGCGCATCATGGGATTCTGAGCACAAACATATATCACTAGTGGGCTTATCATAAACATTTCGTTCTTCATACTGGCATGCCCTGATGATCCCCAGATTTCAACATGAGGAAAAAAACTGATGGGGGGACGAGTTTGACGGACCCGTTAACTTTTTAAAAGAGAGAAAAGAGTGGATTTAACTTCTGACTTTGTGGGGTCATTAAGTATTAGCAGTATAAACTTAAGCATAACTTTGATAATAAAAAATAGGGGGGTACGTACAATTTTTCAAAATTGTAGCCTATAAAACGCCATTTTAAACAATCTGGTGATGTCAGGAAAACATAGGTCCAAGGCCTCTCCCCCGGCAATTTTGGGAAGTGAAAGCGGAACTTCAAATAATCTTCGAGTGTAGTGGAAAGAGGGGGGTCCATGGCTCTCCCACAGATTTTTTTTTTCAAATATTAGTTCTAAAAACGCAGTTTCAGAAGATCTTAGGTGATGTTAAGATAATAGAGATTCCAAGGCCATCCACCAGAATTTTTTCAAATTGAAGTCTTAGAAGGCTTTCTTAATAAAGGATAGGTCATCGCAATCTACTCGAAAATTAAGTTCCAAAAACTAAATTTCATCCGATTATCGGTGATGTTAGGAGGAGGAGTTTTCGGGGGTACTGGACTTTTTCAAAATGGAAGCACTTAGCACGAGATTTATCCAGTTGGCACAACACAGATTGACGTAAAAAATTATGTCGAAAAAATATAGATTCAATCCCCCCCCCCCCCCCAACATTTATCTGCCGAAAAACGTAAAATTTTTTGGACATAGATCTAGAAAAATCCTAAATATAAATCTATATTTTTTTCCTACGTCGATCTATGAAAAAAAGTTTGCTTTTCTCGACACAGATCTATATTAGTACTGAATATAGATCAAAATTTTTTCCCAGCTTCGATTTGTGTATAAAAATTGCTTTTTTCCGATATAGATCTATATTGGTCCTGAATATATTCGTAATGCTAGATTTTTTTTTCCTACGTCAATCTACGCAAAAAGTTCTGAATGTAAAATTAGATTTTTTGTATTACTCCTTTCATTTTAATCATGGAAGAGCTATATTACGTCGTCCCATAGCAACAGTAGGATATTTTACTGTTATTAGTTGTCTTATTGCTGCTATAAGGTGACAATCTATCAGTTTTTTTTTTTTTTTTGAAGATACAATAATTGATAAGTACCAAAGATTACCAAAGGAAAAGTATATTTATTTTCCCCATTTCATTTAAAACAGCTTAAGTATGAAATTTTAAATAATGTCGAAACAAATACATGCTTTGAAATAGTGTAATGTTTAGAAAGCCATTTTGAGATTTTTTTAATAGAATAAATTAATGTCAAAGTACGTCAAGGTTTCAAAATTTTTCTTTCAACATCAAAAAAACGTTTTTCGTTGCTTAAAAAAGTTTTCTACTTTTCTCCTGAATTGCATATTCATAAGAAAATTACTAAATAAACGCTTTTAATTACGGTTAACTAGTTAAAAACGTCAAAGCAAGAAGTAAAAACAACTTTTTGAGCAAAGCCAGCGAAAAAATATACTTCGACATAATTTTATATTTCAAGAACCGTATCCGTTATTTATTCGGGATTCAAACGTTGACCTATGTCGGTCCTACGTTGATCTATATCTTTGTGCTGCTTGGGAGGGATTAGTGTCCTCACTCAAAAAAGGATTTTTAGGGACTAACGTCGAGACTGTACTAGGGATTTTCGGGACCTATTGTCTGTCCTAATTCTAATGAGGATTCAAAGAGTATTGCTGCTTTTGTGGGACTGTTGTCTTTAGTCAGATGACATTTTAATTCATATTCATCCTTATTCATTAGGGTATTTTGATTTTTGAGGAGTGAGATGTCTTGATGAATGTCATAATGATGATGTGACTCTTTATGAAGTTTTCTCATTCGAATGAAAATTTTTACAGGCTAAGGACCAAATTTTAATGGAATTTCAAAGAACTATCGCATTATTCCGGCAGGAAATTTTAAACTATGCTGTTTTTTTCTTAGAAACTGAGTGAAATGTAAATTTACATGCTTAAGAAATTTTTTTCGAATGTTTTGATCCTCTTTCTTCATGTTCAAAAAATGTTTATCTTATTTTGGGGAATAAGCGCCGCACCTTCCATAAGCGCGCACCCAGCATTAAACAACTTAAAAGCACAATCAGTAGTAAAGAAAGCTGGATTGAATGTAAATAAAAAATATTTTTTTATTTCTCGTTAGTATTTTTAATTAACGATAAAGAAATATTTAAAAAAATTCCCATTTTTCACTTTTTGCCTTCGGCATCCCTCGATTGGTCATCACTTTCGATGGTTAATTTATCGATTTCCAACGGCAAACGCATCGCTCGTCAGTGCCAAACTCTGGCAGCAAAATGATTTCCAATTGCTTCTGCCTTTATAACCTTAAAGGCTGCAGTGTAACTTTTCAATTGCTTAGGAGCAATTTCAAAAGCAACTCTAAAAAAATTCGTCAAAAAAGATAAGCCAAGAACGCACGAACGGCAGCAAAAGATGCAACACGACGATGTGAGTGAATAATAAAATTAGAGCTAAGAGACAAGTTTCCCATTAGGTTGCTTGACCAAGCCACCCATTTTCGTGAGGGAGGTGGTAAATTCCCTTTGCACACTGGACATCCATCTCTCTCTCTTACTGGTACTTTTGCTGCCTCCTCTCCCTGACCCCTTCGCTCCGACGCGATAAGGCTTGCTTGCCCACGTGTATCAACTCTCCCTCAGCGAAACATGTGCAATCGCTGACTCACCTTCCCTCCCCCTCTGCTTTACTTGTCGCCCAAGGCCGAAGGATTTCCTGTCCCTTCACTCCGATGCGATAAGGCTTGCTCGCGCACGTGGATCAGCATTTCTCTCCTCAGTGAAGCACGTGAAATCGCTGACTCACATTCCCTCCCCCTCTTTGCTTTACTTGTCCCCCAAAGGCGAAGGATTTCCGCAAAATGAAAGCAAACGATGTGGTGCCATCTGTTAGCAGTATTTTCCAATTTTTTTTTAACTTGAAAAAAAACACTATCCGTCGCACCCGTTATATGCGCCGCACCGGCATTTTTTTACTTTTTTTCTTGTATGCGCCGCGGCGCTTATTCCCGAAAATACGGTAGGTATGTTTAAAAAATATTCCCGTATAGCACAAGTCGGTTTAAGAAGAATGGGCGTCCAGTTTTTGGGCACGTTGACCTTTAGGCGCCGATTTTAAGTTCCGAGACAGCCAAGGGCGGATTCAAGGGAGGGTCAAAGGGTCAGCTGACTCCCCTGTAGCATGAATTTTTTATTAGCCTACTTTCCCAGTAAAAGTCAGAAAAAGAAGAAAAAAGCATAAGGCTTAATGCATCTTAAAAATGTCGCGGAAAACGAAAATAAATAAAATAATTAAATAAATATCGAAAAATTGGAAAGTAGGGTATTGAGACGGGGAAAAATGTCTGTCGATCTGTCCCCCCCCCCCCCCCTAATAACTTTTGAATGAATAGTCCGATTCGAACAAACTTTTTTTGTTCGAAAGATCTCGGCGAGGACATCTCAGCCCCATATTTCACTTTTTGATTTGAACTATTTTTTGTTCAATTTTGAACAGTTCAAAAAAACTTAACATTAGCGCCTACGGGGAAACTGAAAGTCAATGTAGATTTCGTACTTGAAGGCGGATTTATTTCAAACAAATTTTATTGGAAATAGCTATTGACGCCAAACTCCAGACTCCGACTCTGAGAATAGAGGCACCTGACTCCGACTCCTGTGCCCAACAATTAATCGGACTCCCACTCCCCGACTTCGACTCTGACTTCGTAGCTTTGGCAAAAATTTATACACGGAGGACAAATGATTGACTCCGATTCTTGGATATTCGTCTCCGACTCCTTTATCCCAAAATGAGATTAACTCCGACTCCGCAGCTATGGTTTTCACTGTGAAATAATTATTGTTGATATGATTTGTTTTTATTTTCACGCTAAAGTGAAAATTTAAGTATTCAGTTTTCGGTGCATTCGCAACTCCAACGAACTATAGGGGGGCACTGAAGTCACTGTCTAATGGCGGACTTAAAAACTAAAACAAACGCACATGATAACGAAGAAAATGCTAAAAGTGTTGTGATTTTTGTTCGTACGTATGATTTTTTCGCTTTATTCTTTTTAAATTAATTTTCAAAGTCTTGTGGATATTCTGGCCCACGTAGAAAGAAATGAGAATTCAAGAAGCATTACTAAACGTCAAAGATTAATGCAAACTACGTAGTTCGTAGTTCTAAGCAGCTATTTCCACGATGTTGAATTCGATATTTATCAATTCTTGATAAAACTAAATAATAATTGTGGCCTGACAAGAATAACAATTAATGCTAGAAAATTCAATTGACATTACAAATTGTTATCGAAAGAAGATGATACTTTTTTGCCTTGCTTGACTAGCGCTTATTGTTTTGCATTTGTATGAGTTATTTCTTTCGAATTCCCGAATCGGTTAATTTAAAAATTTTCTGTTTCGATTTTTCTAATTTCTGAGTTACGATTTAATTGTGTAATGTTATGCAAATCATCAACAAAATTCTCACGGATATATGGTGGTAGTTTTCTTTTCAGTTGATTGACCATTATTTCTTTTCACTTATCGAATTCTGTAATCTTACTACCATTTTATTCCACTAATGATAAAAATTAAAAATGGTTTAACTAAAAACGCGAAATCTCGCCAAGGCTACTTTGCTCGCACTATACTAAAACTATAACCCTAAACAAATTTGGCGAAACTTTTCAGCTGAGAATAAAAGGAAGAAAGTAAATTCTTTCTCGGTTATTCATTTTGTTCTACGATAATATATTCAAGAAAATATTTTGCATACTGTCCATTCCAACTAAATGCTGCTGTAAAATATGGTAAGTTTAATTAATTTAAGATTAAAAAAAACCCATATTCTTACAAATTCATACAAAACAATAAAATTTTTTACCTTGTATAACGTTATCCAAGTTTGTTAATCCGGAATTTTCGCTTTCACCAATTATTAAGGAAATAATGAAAACTAACATTATTTTGAGAAGCTCGAGAATACTACTAAGGGACGAATTAATTTCTGTAGCTGAAAGCAAACTAAGACACATCGATTGCGTTAATAAATACTCAGAACAAACTGCCTGTGTTTACGTCAACAGATACACGTGGAACGCAACGTGGCAATGTTTTAGTTTCATTTGCAGTTTTGTAAATCACCGCAAGGTAGCGTATTCGAGCGCTGGAGTTCTGAATAAACTCAGTCATTTATGTTTCTACATAACGATATGCGCAGACGATTGTTTTTTTTTTTTTTTTTTTGACAATGAAAAGTATTTCTTTAAGTTGACATTTTATTTATTCGGAACTCCAGCGCTCGAATACGCTACCTTGCAGTGATTTACAAAACTGCAAATGAAACTAAAACATTGCCACGTTGCGTTCCACGTGTGTCTGTTGACGTAAACATAGGCAGTTTGTTCTGAGTATTTATTAACGCAATCGATGTGTCTTAGTTTGCTTTCAGCTACAGAAATTAATTCGTCCCTTAGTAGTATTCTCGAGCTTCTCAAAATAATGTTAGTTTTCATTATTTCCTTAATAACTGGTGAAAGCGAAAATTCTGGATTAACAAACTTGGATAACGTTATACAAGGTAGAAATTTTTATTGTTTTGTATGAATTTGTAAGAATATGGGGTTTTTTTAATCTTAAATTAATTAAACTTACCTTATTTTACAGCAGCATTTAGTTGGAATGGACAGTATGCAAAATATTTTCTTGAATATATTATCGTAGAACAAAATGAATAACCGAGAAAGAATTTACTTTATTCCTTTTATTCTCAGCTGAAAGGTTTCGCCAAATTTGTTTAGGGTTATAGTTTTAGTATAGTGCGAGCAAAGTAGCCTTGGCGAGATTTCGCGTTTTTAGTTAAACCATTTTTAATTTTTATCATGAGTGGAATAAAATGGTAGTAAGATTACAGAATTCGATAAGTGAAAAGAAATAATGGTCAATCAACTGAAAAGAAAACTACCACCATATATCCGTGAGAATTTTGTTGATGATTTGCATAACATGACACAATTAAATCGTAACTCAGAAATTAGAAAAATCGAAACAGAAAATTTTTAAATTAACCGATTCGGGAATTCGAGAGAAATAACTCAGCTACAAATGGAAAACAATAAGCGCTAGCCAAGCAAGGCAAAAAAGTATCATCTTCTTTCGATAATAATTTGTAAAGTCATATTGAATTTTCTAGCATTAATTGTTATTCTTGTCAGGCCACAATTATTATTTAGTTTTATCAAGAATTGATAAATATCGAATTCAACATCGTGGAAATAGCTGCTTAGAACTACGAACTACGTAGTTTGCATTAATCTTTGACGTTTAGTAATGCTTCTTGAATTCTCATTTCTTTCTACGTGGGCCAGAATATCCACCAGACTTTGAAAATTAATTTAGAAAGAATAAAGCGAAAAAATCATACGTACGAACAAAAATCACAACACTTTTAGCATTTTCTTCGTTACCATGTGCGTTTGTTTTAGTTTTTAAGTCCGCCATTAGACAGTGACTTCAGTGCCCCCTATAGTTCGTTGGAGTTGCGAATTAGCTGCTTTGTTTAAAAGGTGCTGCTTTTTTTTTTTTTTTAATTTTTTTAGATGTGTGTGGAATACTTTATTCCTAGAAATCAGCAAAAATATGTTTGAAACAATTTGCGATTTTAGCTATTTTTGAGAATATTGATCAGGTACTAGAAAGTAGTATGGGTATACGGGAAAGTAGGCTCGTATAGTTCTAGACGGAACTTCTTGTTATGATTATTACTAATCTTCAATTTTCAGATCCGAAAAATAGTACATGAAATCAATGTTAACCTTTTTTTGCTTGGTTCTATCTGTAAGGTATTTCTCTTCAGCATGTCATATTTCAAAGGACTAACTGGGTTCGGTTAATGGGCTATTGCTCTTTTGAGATTTTTGTTCATTTCGCAAAAGAAAAAAAAAATATTTGAATTTTGACATCTTGAATTCAAATTATGTTGTTCGCAATCACGAGTGTGTGTATATAGGTGTTTGTGTGTGGGGGTATGTGTTTGTGTGTAGGGGTTATGTGTATGTGTGTGTAGGCGTGTGTGTTTGTGTGTGGGGGATGTGTTTGTGTGTAGGGGTTGTGTATGGGTGTGTGTAGGCATGTGTGTTTGTGTCTGTGTGCTGGCATAAGTGTGTGGGTAGTTGTGTGTATGAATGTGTCTGTTGGGTTTATGCGTATATGTGTGTAGGCATATATGTTTGTGTCTGTGTGCAGGCATGAATGTGTGGGTAGTTGTGTATGTGTGGGTGTCTGTATATGTTTGTGTGTGTAGGTGTGTGTGTATGTGCGTGTGTGTGTATGTGTGCGTGCGTGTGTGTAGGATATGGACGCAACCTGGAGACGCCTTTGGCTATAGGAGCAGCATCGTGAGGAGCCGGTCGACGGTGATAGTGCGGAGGGTGGCGGTGGGAAAATTCAAAAGACGCCAAAAACAGTCAAGTGAGAACAGTAAGTAATCGTCATTGCTCAAAAAAAAAAAAAAAAAAAAAAAAACATTCAAAGTTTACGACAACTTGTCCAGCTTGTTTACCTAAAGAAATATGATTTTTACTGAAAATTTAATGGAATATGATCCATGGCACAAGTTGCACAAAATTTAGGGAAGAGAAGAGGGGGGGGGGGAATTTGGAAGAACAAGAAATTTGATCTTATTTGGGGGGTAGAGCACCCCGCTTAACTGATACTTTTTTATGTTGGAGGTATAACGATGGCCACTGAAACTTCACCACCCTTACAAAAATGTCTAGATCCGCCCCTGGAGACAGCAGATTCGTACGCGGGCGATTTGTCATTTTTATAAAATTTTCAGATTTTTTAGCTGTTGCTGTTATGTATCTTTTGTGCGCATGTTCCGAATTTTTACTTGTCCGAATCCAATTCCATCTGTTTTTGTAACACTCATTTGCCGTGTTCAGATGGAGCTTTTGTAACTTGCCTTAAATCAGCTTATCACCGCATTCCGGTTATTTACCGGCTGTCTGGATCTTCCTTTCTTCTGCTTTCTACTGGTTTTATTGGACGTTTGCGAGATTATGGAATGCAGAAACTTAGCTAGGAGTGCCCCTATTTCTCCATGCGATTGCCCTAACGCCGCCTAATTTTACCGAGTGCTCCCCCCCCCCCAAATATAATCTTTGAAAAACGATTGTTTCGGGTGAAACACTGTCTGTCAATATTTTTCCTGGGACCACAGTTAAGCTCTCGGCAGCATTTTTAAGTAAAATACCTTTGTGAAATGTTGCATCACGCAAATGACTTAAGTCTCCGCCCAACCCCAGATATATTTTTTATGATTTATTGCCCCCGCCTCCCTCTGCAGCACCACCGTCGGCAGGCCGCCTCACGATGCTGCTCCTCTCGCGAAAACCGTCTCCAGGTTGCGTCCATATCCTACACATCCGCAGATACACACACCTGCACACACACTCACTCATACCTGCACACGGACACAAACACACACGTGATTTTTAAACTTTTTTTTATTTAAGTTCATTTTTAACCCCCGACACACAAAGGAAGGGGGTTATAAGTTTGACGTATCTGTGTGTATGTGTATCTGTCTGTGGCACTCTAGCGCCTCAACGGATATACCGATTAAAAATAAGAAAAAAAAACTGTTCGAAAGGAGAGTTGATCGAGAGTGTTCTTAGTTAGGTTGTGTCTTTGGATGGCATTAATTATCGAAGATATTAATTAAAAACCTCTAAAAGGTTTTTCGGGATTTTTGCAGTGAAAACATGTTTTAAAAATTTAAAATTTAACATCAAAATAAAGAGATTTTTTTCCCGCTTCTGATAGAATGTGTTTGGAACTTCCATGTCGCATAGAATTCGAATTATAACGTTTTTGTTAAACAGATTTTAATAGCGGCTATGCCTTTATTTACGCGATTGATCTCCGAATTCATTGTTGGCCGACAAGGAAATTAAGCGCGATGATTTAAACTTTTTATATGTTGCCAGTTTATATTTGTTAGCAAATAAAATACTTGAAATTGATGTTTAATAGTACAAGGCTTTTAAAAGGATTTTCAATTTTCCCTCTTGATTCTAAAGTTGCGACTCGGTCGGGGTTTTTATAAATTCTTAATTTTATTTACTTGTGTGAGACAATCTTCGAACACAAATTTTAACAATAAAACACTCATGCATTTATTGTGTTTCTTGTATTAGTATTTTATTCACTTTTAATGAAAACATCTCTTCTCTATCTTTAGTTTTGTGCTTTCGTTTTTTTTTTTTTTTTCATTAAAAGTTTTTATACTTAAATTTTCGCCTGAACATCATCATTGGCAGCAAGATTTCCTTTTATGTTTAGAGTTTCCATGAGGGTGGAGGGTCGTATTATTCAAAAGAGTACGCTTAAAAATAAATAAAAATAAAAATAAAACTGGCTACCAATGTGTAGAACAGCCCAACGTACGCTACGGTGCACAGAAGAAATCAGCTCTTTCTCTGACGCGATGCGCACGACAATTTCCTCACTCACGTACGAATCTGCTGTATCGAAACCCAGTACAGTATAATCCATAGATCTTTAAAAGGGATAGATAGGCCTTTCTCCTACAGCGCAGCGTATTTCGCCCGGAGAAAGTGGGGTCATCATGATTCTTCCGAGAATCACGTGATCAAGGGACATCGTGTCTCCCTCTTCTCGGGCAGCAGTGATATAACAATGCGAAGCGTCGTTAAAAGTCTAGGATTGTCTGAAGATTTTCATTATACTTATGTGAGAAATCTCTATATGTGTGAATCTGAGATTTTCTAGCGAAAGAGGGTTTGATGAATTTTATTAAAAAATAAAGACATAGTGAGTAACAGAAATCTTTCTTTCTGCTAAAGGCAAAAAAAGTCCCCATGCAGAGTCAAAACTAAGAATATTTTAAGCAATTTACTATAGATACCGAGCATTATATTAAATCACTAAAAACAAGCGATGGAAAATTAGTTATAGTATGTCCGCGAAAAACTGGATTTTTAGGTTTCCTAATTTCTATGAAAAGTGTGCTGGGAACATATGAAAAGTATGTAGGTGCCCGAATTCCAGTTCTAAACTGCGTAATGACTTATAAGCTTACTCAGGATCACCTTGAAACTTTTTTCAATGCGATCAGGATGTGAGGGGGGATTCAACAATAATCGTCGGATAATTTCGAAGTGCGAAAAAAAGATTATTCATTCATACGGAAATTAAAGAGTCCAGTTCTTCAAATTGCGCTGATTTTGACAACCTTCAAATGCTACGATTAAATAGGAAGCGTAACAAAAATGCTTTGAAAGAAAACCTTTTCTTCCGATTCCTTTGACGACGATTTGGAAAATTCAGAAATCATCTCAATTAACATGACGCAGTATATTAATGATGTTTCTGACTACGCTGGATTTTTTGTCCGACAAGTGCACTCTGTTGTGAACTGCGACGACTGCAACGCAGTCTTAACAACAACAAATCAAAAAATAGACCTAATAAAATTTAAGAATTTTGGGACACATTCAAGTATGATAACTTATTGCAAGATTGCAGCCATTGAAATATGAACATTTGTGAAGAACAACTGAGCGAGAATGTGAAAAAGTTTTGGGAGTAAAACACAAAAATATAATGTTACTTATGAGACCACAAGAGTTATGCGAAAAATTTCGAATTCCGTTTTTCTAAGTTTAAATAAGCATATGTTGGAAACAGAAGCAGCAGATTTTCTCGTTAAAAAGTTTATAAAATTAATCGTTACTAACTATTTAAGCGTTAGAATGTATCGCGCAGTCAATTCAAACAATGAAAATAATTCACAAAGATCAATAAGTTGGAAAGTAACAAAATTAATATTGTTAAGGGACAATAATCACTAGTTTTCTTCACCCTCGAGTTTAAATTGTCAAAATTATCATAGTCAGTGGGACGAAAAAAAAAGAAGAAAAGAAAAATTGGGGAGGGTGCGGAAGTCAAATGACCATTCATGTAGTTTATAATTGCAAATAATTTATTTTCTGAGTACTTAAAAAAAAAAAAAAAAACACTGAAGTTGCTTAAAAATTAGGAACAAACCAAAATTATTGGTTTGGCTAATATAGTGTTGGTGTGAAACGCATGCGAATATTAGAATATTATTTAATTGAGTTGATATTCGATACTATTTACATTTGTATTTCTAATTGGTTTATGGTTTTAGATCGGGTTTTATGTTAAATTGTTGCACTGGCTTCAAAAGTTGTGGGAAAAAGCACGCATTGAAACTATTTATCTGTATTTGAAAAATTTGATTGAAATAAAAGAAAATTTATGAGGTCAATTTTTGTTTAAGATTTTTGAAGACGTCTTTTTCTACTCAGTATTTAAAGCACTTGAAAAAAAGTTTAAATAGCTTGTGCGCCTGCTTCAAAAGTTATGATGGGAAAATATCTAATGGACCATTCCATGAAAAAGCTGTCATTTTCTCCCGCATTTTATTAAAAAGTAATAACTTAAAAAGGTAACAAGGAACATTTCTTGCAAAAGTACAACAAATACATTTGCGATTTCTTAATGAAAAAAAAAAAAGTTACCTTTTTAAATTATTACTTTTAGTGAAAAATATGAGATGTTACGTGAGGGACAGAGTATTCCGTTTTTCTTTAATAATGGGTAAAATGCTTTAATTTAACCCATGCTTAAAGGGGGGGGAGTTAACCCATGCTTAAAGCATTTAACCCATGGGTTAAATGCTTTAATTTCCCTTAATTGTGCAAATGATCGTGGCGCAAAGTGATTCTCTTCGATAAGGGAAACAGTTTCTTGTGAGGGGAGTCCCTTGATCACGTGTTGTCCAACGGGTGATGTTGACGCGCGCTCTGAGGAGAAAAGTGGGGAGAAGGCACATCTATTCTATTTTAAGATCTATGGTATAATCCCGTTTTAGAACAAACTCAAGAGAGACCGCAAAATTTATTCGTTGTAAGGGGGAATTTCGTTCCCACAAACTGATATAGGAATAGGAAGAAAAACTTTACTTTGGGTTAGAAATTGGCTGACTGGAAGGAAACAAAGAGTAGCTGTAAGGGGAAATCATTATAAATGGAGTTATGTTTTAAGCTGGGTTCCTCATGGTTCAGTTTTAGGGCCTCTCTTTATTATTTTTATGAATGACATCAATGAGAATATTTCTGGAAGCATGAATTGTTTTTCTGATGGTGTAAAAGTTATGGGGATTGTAGAAAATGAAAAACAGGTAAAATAGCTTCAAGAGGATTTAGATTATATTACTAAGTGGTCGGATAGGTGGGCATAATGGCAGTTAATGTAGGGAAATGTCAAGTGCTACACTTATGTCACAGAAATAAGCGTACGAGTTATCGTTTACAGGGTTCAATCATTAGTCAGGCAGAAAATGATATTGATCTGGGTATCTTAATAAATCAGGGCTTCAAGTTTAGTCAACAGTGCAGCATTTCAAGTAACAAAGCCAACAGAATGCTTGGGTTTGTCAATAGATCTATTTCAAAGAAATCTAAGAAGGTTCTTCTGCCTTTATGTAGGAATTTAGTAAGACCTCATTTGGAATATGCTGTGCAGTTTTGGTCGCTTTATCTGAGGAAAGATATTTCTGTATTGGAAAGGGTTCAAAGAAGGGTAACTAGACTAGTAAGGGACTTTCAGATTTAGATTATGATACTAGACTTAATAGGCATAGGCGTCGGAACCGGGGGAGCTAGGGGAGCTTGAGCTCCCCCTGGAATATTTCAAACCGGCTCAGCTCCCCCGGAAAATTCTAGCATTGCAGCTTATTGCCGTACATTGATTTCCTCAAACCTGATTTCAAAATAAATGTGATCTGCCTTTTCTTGGATTTTCGGAATTTCCACCCAATAAGCAACAAAAGCAGGGGGCAGACGGAGTGGTCAGTGCACTTGAATTCACCTTCACCCTTTTTTTACTGTTAAAACATTTCTTGATTCCAGAAATGCGGAAAAGTGGTCTCTACCCCGCGGCCAGCGAAAATCAGTACCAGTACCAATATGGATTTGCTCCCCACCTTGAGCTCGTGCTTCGGCTTTCGAGAGCGGCATTGCAGTTCAGTTCATACTCTTATTGGTTTTGCATGCGGTTTTTTGTCCAATGCGGTGGCGAATCCAGAATTTTGTTCTGGGGGCGGCTGAGGTAGTTAAAATTCTTGCTAAGGTCTCCGTATCATTACCAAAGTTTATCGATGTAAACGAAAGTGTTCTGTATCATTATCTGCTATCTAGGGGTGTTAATGACTAATGAATCTTTCTGAGTTACATTTGAAATTATCTAAAATTTGGTATTCAGTGTTAAAATTCTAAATTTTAAATGTATATTCAAAGTTTTTTCATTCGTTTAGACATATTTGTTATGCAATTTGAAGGCAAAATTTTCAATTATTATTAAGGATGCAAAACAATTACGCTGACAAGGTGATGTAAATGAAATAGAAGAAAGAAAAGCTGAAAGATGCTAAACAAATAGTGAAAAACAGCGAGAAAGAAGACAAAATTTTAAGAATTGATATTAAACACGAAAATTAAAGAGAGAGAAAGAAAGAAAATCAAGTAGCTATTCTATCTACACTTTTTTCTCCTTTCCTTCTTTCAGTGAGTAAATGTATAAATATTTGGAACAGGTAGGGAAAAAGTTCAGAAATTTGAAGGGAAATTTCGGAAAACTAACACTCCTGCATCCTGTTACTATCGCAAATTTGTGTATCAACCTTAAGAAAGAGTGAAAACAAATTAATTGATAAAGATAGAATGGATGTAGGAAATTATATATATATTTTTTAACATTAAGATGCACAGACAGAGGGTGAAAGAATTTATTTCTGGTATGGGGGTGACTGCAGCCTCATAGCCCCCCCCCCTGAATTCGCCTTTAGTTCAATGATCACAAAAAGAGACAATAATGAGCCAGTTTGGCATTTAAATATGAATAATATGGAAGTTGCTCCAGACATGACTGAAAAAAGGTTACTAAGATTGTTTGTACTTGTTCAAATAATGTTGAACTTGTTCAAATAATTTCAACTTTCCAAAAACTTACAGTGGCTCCCAAAAGTATTCCTACACTTACGATTTTCAATGAAATACGCCATTATCGATTCGTTAAAATTGATATTTTGGAACGGGTATTTAATTATAAGATCTATGATTTATTTTTTAACAAAACTACATGAAAATTGTTAATCTTATACATATAAAATCTGAGTATCTATCTATCTATCTATCTATGTCCAAGCTTCTTCTCCCGAACGACAGTGAACTGACCATCGAACCAGGTATCGATGGATTCATAATCTTCCCGTCTTCATGTTTGGCTATTTAACATAATCCTCCGATAATAATTAGCGGAGATATCAATTAAAAACTATTAATTATGACTCTTAGATTTCAAAATCAAATTCCTATTTTTCGAAGGCTTTCCTCCATTCAAATTATTATTCAGTGCTTCATCTCAACTTTCCGCAACAACGCTTTTATTAAAATTTACAGCGTGAAGAAAATCATTGAGATGAAACATCTGTTGCCATTTCTTTTTCTCGAATATAAAGAAATAAAATTAGGCTTTTGTTTTAAGGCTTTTCCTGTAATCAGGGTGTTTAAGTTGTTTACTTTTCGATTATTTTGCCGTAATCTGCAGCAAAATTTTGCTGTTTTTTTTTTTTTTTGTTCAAGCCTGATTGTTAAATACGCGTCACATGACATAACTTTCATTTTCGAGGAGGTCCGTGCACGTCGTAAAGTAAATGAGTGATTTACAAGTTATTTGAGTTCTTTGAGGGTTTGTACCTTTAAAACGGATTGATGTAATTCTTGTACGACCATGTGGATAGAATCCATCCAAATATTTATCTGAGTGGTATGTTGCATTAATAAACACCCGGGCAACGCCGGGTAGTAGACTATTTTATGTAAAAAGCGGATTGTTATTGTGCATAAATATTTCCGATATAGTCTATCAATTCAGTTTAACGTGAGTAAAGATTATAGTTGATAATGCATATATTTTCCCCTTTTGTGCTGACTGAAAATGTACTCATAACTTTGATAACGATTATTAACGTTGATGAGGTGTTTTGGCAAAAATATGTTTTACTGGTGTTTTGAAAACCTTGCTTTACGCGCATTTATTTATTCCTTAACGCGTTAGAAACTAGTGTCAGTGTACTACAAAAGCATCAACTGGACTGCTCTTACATTTTTTAGGTAGCCCGTGCAACGCCGGGCACGCAGCTAGTAACATAATAAAACTTGATTTTTAAGAAATCAATAATCAAAAAGTGCCAGAAACTTGATCTCACCAAAGTCTTCGTACACTTTGAAAAAATGTCAAAAAACTAGTATATAATCTAACTTTTTACTAAGTTATTATTTAGTAGAATATCATGCAGTATCAGCAACAGCTTTTAAACATCTGGGAATAGATTTCATTGGTTTTTTTTTTTTTCTTTCTTTCTTTCTTTTTTTTTTTTTTGAACAATTTCTGAGTAAGTGTTCAGCCGCACTTCGAGTCTTACTGTTTCTAATTCGTTTTCCTTTTCAATAGTGTATTTTCGTAATATATCCACCAGATATCTCCAAATTTGTTCTATTAAGTTTAAATCTGGCGATTGAGGAGATATTTCTAAGCTTAATGACAATATTTGAGGCACCAAACGCAAACGTGTGCTTCTTATCGTTATCTTGATTTAAAAAAACGAAGTTGTTTCCGATTGACAAATTTTGGGCTAATAATTTTAAAATTGTTTTTAAAAATATTTCACTGAACAGCGTGATTCATCGAAAAGTTTCAAACTTCCGAGTCCTGCACCCTCACACAAGAACACCTTCACTGTCCTGATTAGCTGATCCCACAGAGCCGTGTCCAAGGGGAGGGTTTTAAGGGTTAAACCCCTCCCATAGTAGAAGCAATAAAAACCAAAGAAATGTGTAAATTTGACTTAAAATTAACTTTAATGATGAAGTTTGTTTATGGTACTTAAAAAAACAAAACATTCTTATTGAAGTTTCCCAGCATTTTTTTCCCTTTTTTCTAGTTTGTCTGAAAATAAGAAAATCTTCTTCAAAATGCTACAGCTACGACCCCCCCCCCCGTGCAAAATGCTACTCCTACGACCCCCCCCCCCGTACCAATAGCATTACGGAGCATTTCAAACTTTGGTTTCCAGATCTTCAGCTTCGCAAAATTTCCAGAAAAATCCCCCGAACAACATCGCTTATTCTATCAACATTGCTTAAAATTGCGTCGCTGAAACTCGGGTTTGGTTTGGTTTCAGTTTTAAAAGGGCCCTAATTTTACCAAATATGGTCGTACAACTGCATTTTTGAGACTCCAGTTTCAGAAAAAATGCGAGCAAGAGTCCTCGAATCGCCTTCGTTTAATATCATCAAAAATTAGGTTCTTCAAACAAAACTAACTAAAAATTTAAGTAGAATAACCTCTGAACCCTACCTCCTAATATCTTAGAATACTGCTTAAAGTTTTAGAACTTTTTAGGAAAATCGAGGAGTTAGCATCAGAATCCCCTCCTCGTAAAAATCTTCAAAGTTAATCTGCAATTGCGTTTTTGGAACTTCAATTTCAAAAATTTGAAAGGGAGATTAAAAATGAATTTTAATATATTTTTCAAGGAAAAAAAAAACGATTAGGGAGAGTCTCTGAGCCGCATTCCTTGCCATAACGTCAATAAATATGGCCTTTAATTTCTACAAATTTCCCCCTACAAATAGACCGTCTAAAATTCCGTTTTCAGTACTAAAAATTTCAAAATTTTCCGGGGGAGGAACCCCGGCACCCTTATCAGATTAGATTATTTTTCAACATGTCTCCCTTAAAACTTATTTTCTAGTTGCAGCACTGTTTTGCACTCACAGTTTTAAATTATTATTTAAGTAAATATATATTTTTTGACTATACAAGTTTGATCCGGATAAACATGAGCCGAATAAAAATTAGGCATGTCTACTGTATATAAAATATACAATAATAGAATTGGTAATATCACTTGAAAACACATCTTCCGAGATTTTGTACCCCCCCCCCCCTTCCCACGCACACCGCTATGCCCCTCATTGTAGCCGTTAAACAGAAATGAATTATTTGAGCCACTGTTGTGTTTTTCCGACAGTGCAAGTAAGAATGAAAAAACATTGAAACCAAAACCCCTCCCTTTATGAAATTCTGGACACGGGCCTGTGATCCCAACTAAGTTCTTTAGATTTAATTTCTCATTTTTTTTTTCTATTTACAATTATGCAACAATTTAACCCAAAATGTTGAATTTAATTTTATTTTTAAGTAAGACGTTGTTCCAAAATGTTTTGAGCTTATTTATCATTGATTTTACGGCGGAAAACGTAAGCTTTCTGTTTTTCGCACGAACAAGAAAATTTCTTCAGGAAGAGGTCCCATCGAATAATTTTAGGGGAAAATTAAACGAAAATGTTTCATTCAATTCTGCAGAAATTTTTTCATCACCCAAAGGTGTATTTTTCATCATTTCTTTTAACTGTAAATCTCCGATCACGCTTTGTTAACTTTGCATTTGACATTTTCTTACCTTGTTTTCGATCCGATTCTTGTCTTTAAAGCATTTTATCAAGCACTTCACAATAGAATGGTATAAATTAACTAATTTAGTGACATTTCAAACCAATTTACGGCTACTAAAAGAGAAAAAACATCAAATTTCGAATTGTGTTTTTGGTTTATGCGCATAGCTGCTATTTTAAAATAATAAGCAGAATATTAGAGCATAAATAAACAAAAAATTAAAGCCAAATGACTTTACAGTGTGTCATCACAATGCAAAAATAATAAAAAAAAAAACAACTTATGATAATTTTAATCATGAGTTTATTCGAAAATATTTCAGTGTGAGATGACTTTTGTGGCGTATTTTTTTCTCTGACCCTTCGTCTTTTGACAAATTTCAAAAATAAAATCTGGCAATATTTTGAAAAAAACTTCTGGGTTTTATTCAGAATGGCATAGGAATATTGCGAAAAAAAAAGGACTTCATATTCAATTTCAGCTTCGCGTTATTTTGATTTTACTACAAAATTTCAAGGTGTACGAACATTTTTGGGAGCCACTGTATCTCATTTTAAGTTATCTGACCCCTCAGATTATACTTTAAGAAGTTATAGTTATTCTTGTTTTTTGAGCAATCACGATTGCTTATTGCTTTCATTTGACTGTTTGGATGTGCTATCATTTTATTTTCCCGCCAGCACCCTCTGCAGCACCACCGCCGACCGGCCTCACGATGCTGCTCCTCTAGCGAAAACCATCTCCAGGTAGCGTCAATGTCCTACACTAACACGCATACATACACGCACGTACAAACAAACACATACATACATACAAACAATACACACATACAAAAACACATACACACACACGCATACATACGGACATATATACACACAATTACCCACACACTCATGCCTGCACAGAGACACAAACACATATGCCTACACACACATACACATTCCCCCCTACCACAAACATTCATACACACAACTACCCACACACTCATGCCTACACACAGACACTAACACATATTCCTACACACACATACACATTCCCCCCCCCCTACCACAAACACTCATACACACAACTACCCACACACTCATACTTGCACATAGACACAAACACACACGCCTACATACACACACACACACACACACACACACTCGTGATTGCGAAAAACATAATTTGAATTCCAGATGTCAAAATTCAAATTATTATTATTTTTTTTTTTTTTTGCTTTCTCAAAATTACTATTTTTTCATCACTTCCAGATATATTTTTATGCCAAAATTGTTACCTTTCATCTATTATTGCAGAAAAAAAGCCAACAATATTTTATAGTTTCTATCAAAGACTCAAAGACTTTAAACTAAAAATTTATCTCAACAATATAATATATAGTGAACAATTCATTTTAACACATATCCAACGTTCTGTTTTTCCACCCTCCTGTTTCATCCATTCCCCTTTTTCTAGTTCTCAGAAAATAAGAAAGTCTTCTAAATGCTACGCTGTCGAAGCCTCCCCTTTCCTCCAAAATTATTACAAAGCGCCTCAAATTTTGTTTTCAAGGCTCAATTCCCTGAAAATTTCCGGAAGAGAGTTCTTTGAATGCCTTGCCCTCCAAAACATGGGAGATTATGTAATATTCCGTTTTTGGGACTTCAATTTCAAAAAAATTGCTGGACCCCTAACGCCAACAAATATGATTCACAGTCGCGTTTTTCAGTAACTACAATTTCGAAAAAATTAAGAAGAAGAAACCTCTGAACTTTTTCAGATTACATCATTGAAAAACGCTCTCTATTAGGACTTCAATTTTGAAAAATTTCCAGAGTAGAGCCCTAGTACAGCCTTTTCCCCTGCCATCATTGAAAGTTGTCTACAATTACGTTTTTAGGACTTCCAATTCGAAATATTGGGACGGAGATGTAAATCGTTCGAAAAATCGATCGAGGACAATCCTTCGAGTCATATTTTCACTAAAGGCAACAAATATGGTATATAATCGCGTTTTAAGACATTAATTTCGAAAATTTTTCAGGGAGTGTATTCGAACCTTTTCTTCCCTTAACATTATCAAAGATCACCTATAAGTTCGATTTTAGAACAAGAATTTTGAAAATTTTCCGGGAGAGACCCCAAAACACCTCTATTTCTACGTGCTCATCTTCGAGTACTAATCGACTCCTTTTCAAAACCAGAAGTTTAATCACCTCATTCTCTCCATAAACAATTGTATATATACAATATTCAATAAGAGATGGAAGCTTCGAAACCAATTTTTTATGGGGAAAACGTTTAAAAGCCTCCTTCCCCCCGTCACCCCCTAAAAAAAATTATTTTCTGGTTGCGCCTCTGCTTCTACCCCTTAGATTCCAGACACTTCTTATACTGTGTCCCAGCTCCCCCTACTTCTACAAAGTTCCTACGCCTCTGTTAATAGGCTTAATATGTATAGCGTGGAGCAAAGAAGGGTCAGAGTGGACATGATTCAGTTGTTTAAATTTATCAAAATGAATGATGTTAATGAATGAAATTTTTGCACGGAAAGCAGGAGGAGGGGTCATTGTTTTAAGCTATTCAAATCTCAGGCTAACCTGGAAATAAGGAAGAACTACTACTTTAGTAGGGTTGCGGCCACTTGGAACAGCTTACCGGAAGAGGTGGTAATGAGCAAGGGTGGATAGCTTTAAAAGGGTCATTGATCTCCATTGAGGACTAATAAATTGACTAGGACTAGCCTAGCTGGGCCAGGAGCCTGTTGCTAGTCGTCATATTTGTATTTGAATTTAAGCAATATGGTGGATTGATTTTTTTTTTCTCGCGAAAACGGATATTTCGTTGCAATGAGAGTTCACTGCATTTAACATTTCAATATTTTCATGGTCCGAGAAGGTCCCCATGCTCAATAATTCCGGCTATCAATGTTCCCAGCGCTCAATCTTCCCATTTCGAGCAAAGGTATATTTTCAGGATATCCAGAGAATGCTTGTCCCAGAATAAGGGATGATTCCAAGCTGTGGCGTGATTCGGGGGGGGGGGGGGGGGAGAGGCGACCGCCCCCGCACTTTTTTCATTATCAAAGATTTCCTCAACGTTAATATTTCAAATCATTCTGGGTGAGATTACCCGAACGTCACCAAATATTGTTTAAAATTTCAGTTTTAAAACTTTTTTCTCCCGGAAAATTTTTTCTAAATTTTCCGGGAGAAAAAAATCTCGAAGCGCTTTCTTCCTTTAAATTCAAAGATGACCTAAATTTGCATTATAACGACTCCAGTTTGAGGGGGGAGAAATCAGGAAAAGAATCCCCACTACAGATAGCATAAAACTGCGTTTTTAAGATTTCAATTTAGAAAAAAAAAAAAGGAAAATTCGGAGATTTTTTTTCTGACTTACCCAAAGAACGTTCAAACTTAAATTCTTAGGATTTCATCAGTTTAAAACAAAATACTATTAGAACTTCCGAACCCTTTTGTTCCTCAAGTCAATAAAAGACTGACAAAGTTTTAAAAGACGTTTAAAAAACGTTTTAAACTTCGCAAAAATTTCAGGGAGCGGATCCCAAAACCTTTGCTCCAAGTTTGCTACAGCTGTCTTTAATTTGCGTCTTTAAGACATCAGTAGATTTGTTTCCGGGAAAAGAACCTTCCTTATCCTTATATTACCAAAGACAGTCCAAGCTTCTTCGTTATTATTATTAGTAATTAGAATTTATTTAAAAAAACATTACAGGGACAACACTGGAAACTCCTTTCCGTTCCCCCAACGTTGTCAAAACTCTATAAAAACGGCGTTTTTAATACTACAGTTCCAAAACAATTCGAAACACGAGAGAACATCAAAAGCCTCCCCCCCCCCCCGTCCCTCAAAATAGCCTAATATAGTCTTCAAATTCCTAAAAAAAAAAAAAAAAAAAAAAAAAAATTGCCCCACACTTATAAGCCCAGCTCGCTTCTGATTCCAAGGCTGTACTAAGTATCGAGTTCGATAACCTTGGCCTTGGAACAACCTGAAAACGAAAAAATGCCCCGCCTGTTGACGTTCCTACTTTACTGGGCTCTGGGACAAAATACTGACGTGCGCACCTCCATCCAACTCCTATTTGATTTATGTAGTGTAAAAAAATGTGGAAAAAACCATCGAAGCGTTTAAAGTGTAAAAGAAAAATGTAAGACCGTCAAGAGAGCAAAAAATTAGAGGGGAGTAGAGAATTAACGCTCCTTTAAGTTTTCAAGTGCAACTTAAATTCAGAGAGATTTTTCAGCACCTGCTGGTGTAGAAGGATAGGTTAGTTTTTTTTTCTTTTTTCACAAATATGGCTCAAAAAACGCAGTTTTTGCCGATCTTAAACAATGTTAGGAGGATTAGAACCTACCCCCCGCCCCCAGGAATTTTTATGAATTTGTAGTCTTAAAAATGCAGTTTAAGCAATCTTTGTTAATGTTTACGGGGAGAGAAGTTTCAGGCATAGACTAATAATAAGAATAGACCGAGCTATGGCAACCCTTTGCTGCTCATGAACCAAACCATGTGACTAGTGGATATCCTAGCAACATCGGGCGTTGATCGTAGCAGACGATCAACGCCCACGAGAAATAAAATAAATAGAATTGATGGAACGGGGAATAATGATCTTTTATGGAGTCCGATTTGTAAATTTGTTATTCTAAGTTGTAAATATTTTGTTAATATAGTGAGTTTTTCATTTAGATAGTATTGTGCATTTTCTTTAGTCAATTTCAATAACTCTCTAAGCAATTAAAGATGTAAGCGGCGTCCAAATAGAATCGGCAAACGTAAGATTTTTACCTACAATTTCAATTTAAGATTCCGATTGGTACATTTTGCGTTAACGCAAAACGTTTACTCCATTACGTTCACGCCAACGCTGACGTAGCAGTTCCAAATGAAATAAAAGTTGCTGAAAACTGTGATCAAAAATTAATTACTAATGTCAAAATAATTCATAACTAAAAGAAAAACAGTTCAATATCTGCACCTGGAATAAAATTATTATGAAAACACATTACTTAAATTACATGTCGAGTGCCAAACTATAGATAATGTTGCTATATAGCAACCATGCTGCCAAAGTCTTCGCCAAACCTATGATGTATCCATGAACCAATTTTTTCATCAGCAAGTCTGGGAAAGCTCGGTCTACTCTTATTATTAGTCTATGGTTTCTGGGGCATTCGTGAATTATCTTACGTGAGGGTGAGGAGGTTTAAGGCTCCCCCTCGGAACATTTTTTTTCGAAACTGTAGCTCTAGAAATGAAGTTTTAGACGATCTTTGGTGATGTTGGGAGAAAAGAGATCCAGGCAGGGCCCGATCAAGCCAAAGTGGTGCCCAGGTCCAGGTAAAATTTGGTACCCCTCTTGCAAGATAATCGGTACATTTTCGAAGTTATAGTTCCAAAAAAAGTGCAGAAAGAACGAAATTTACCCTATTTTTGTGCCCCTAAAATTGTGGTGCCCAGGTCCATGGACCCGCTGGACCATGCATTAATCAGGCCCTGGATCCAGGAAACCTCTTCCGGAAATTTTTGAACTTGAAATCTTAAAAACGCGGTGTTGACTCCGCCTTAGAAACTAGAACTTCCTTGCTTTTAGCACTTTTTTTTTTTTTTTTTTTGCAAAATGTAAAGACATTTATTCTCCATCCACTAATGAATGAGTTTTCGTTTTTGTTGTCCATGGATATTAAATTTTTACAAAGGTCTTGATCACATTCACAGCTTTAGCCAGTATCGGTGCGTTCGGGCTGTAGAGAACTTTTTGTAGAAATTCGCTGAGCGGAGCCAAACCATTTCTCAGAAGATTACTGTTTATTGCTGGGCATTCCAAGATGTGGTTGGGTGTTAGCTGAATATTAATGCAGTGTTTGGCATTGGACATAAAATCTTGATTTATCAGGGTGGATCGTCATAATAATGAATTATTCTAAGTTTCGCAACTGTAGATATGATAGCTTTTGGAAGATCCAAGTCTGTACTTAAGAGTCTTTTTTGATGAATGAGTGAAAGTTCTGTGTCTGTCTGCACAGTTAATCTGCACATTCATTTCCCTCACTGTTCAAAAAAAGTCAAATTGTAACAACTCTAATCTGAACTGAAATCGGTTTCCATGGGGAAAATATATCTGTGCCCCCCTCCAAAAAATCAATTTTGCGAATGGGCGCTCATTCCTTGGAGTGAAAAGTGAAAAGTACTCCAATTCCGTTTAATACCCGCAGTGACGTCAGGTGAATTGAGTCCATCTGCAGTGGTGTTCTTCCTACCTTCTGCGATTAACTCTCCTCTAATTTTGTTTTTGAAATTGGCAACATCAGTGTCATTTGGCTTTATTTTCTAAAAATTTTAAAGGAAATCGGTCAATGCAGGAACGATCCTGACAGATAAACGGGAGGCAACCCTATATTTTGGCGCTAAATGATATCATTCTCAAACTTGGCGACAAGGATTCTTCCTGTACCTCGTGCGTGGTTTAAAAAATGGCTTGAAGAATGTAGTAATGAGTAATGTGTTAATGTATTTATTATGATGAGATTTTTACAATTAAATATGCATGAAAGTAAGTGAAACATTTTCTTGGATGTGACTATATTAAGTTGTATCTTTTTGTTTTGAAAAAGAGCATGTTCCTTTATTTATGCTTACTTTCTGACCACGGATTGTATGGAGTGACAAACACCGTTTTACAGCAGGAAATAGATAAATTTATTATTTTTTACCGATGTCAGCTTTTGCAGAAGCAGAGTCTCATTCGAATGAGCGGAATACGCGCATCAAATTTTTACTTTCCCCCCTTATTCACATAGATTCGTTGATCTGGACGTTTGAAAATTCCATGCAATCTGTGGTTGGACAGTACAACGGTCATGAAATTAAAAGCATGTATTAAGATTTATTATGGCTAGGCCTTAGGTTTTTTTCTAGATTATTATTCTGTGCATCTGTACTTTCTATCCGGACAAAATTGATATTTATTTATGCCATAATTAGACGTCTTTCAGATATCTAATATAATATGGGAAATTGTTGTTAGACGTTAGCTTGCATAGGTGTGCATTAAATAAACGTTTCTCGTGTGCTTGAGATTTTTGCTTCCCCCTCCCCCCTTGAATAATCGAAACTATTAGGCTTCTCTTCATTTCCCGCCTAAATTAACGTCCATTTCTTTAAGACGTCCTTAAGGATTCTTCCTGTAAGCGTGCATGTATTCACATCATTAAACGTTTATCCTTTGAAACATTTAGATGTTTCCTTTTCCTTGCATAATTAAAGCTACTGAGTTGCTTAATTATCCAAAATTAACAATCATTTTTCTCAGACTTGTTGACTTTTGTCAGAATTGTTCCTGTCAGCCTTTAGCGTGCGTAGATCTGCGTCAACTAAAAATCTGTTATCGTGAGTAAATTGTTTAATTTCCTTCATTTAGTAAAACCATTTTGATGTATAATTAATTTAATTACTGCCAGAATTAAATTTATTCCTGTCATCTATTCTTAAGGGCAGATTCCTCCTGTTGGCCATTAGCGTGCAGAGATGTGTTTCTAATGAACGCTATTAAAAATTGTACTGTAAAGCATTTTTGTTCCTTGAACAATTAGGAATATTTAGCAGCAAATTTAATTTTCTGCCAAAATTAACTTTCTTTCAGATATCAAGTCTTAAGTAAGGATTCTTTCTGTCTCCTGTGTAGTTGAGCATCAAATGACATCATTCTGACATTTATTTTCTTTTCCTGTTGCATAGTTGAAACTATTTAGGGCCATTCCTCCGTCACATGTGGGACAAAAATATGCTTAAATTTCACTAACATTTCGTCATATCTCTTAATATTTTAATGAAACTGGGGTAAGCAATTTTTTTAATCTTTAAATTTGATACAAAGATACTTCTGAAACAATTTTGTTATTTAAATTAAAATTTATTTACATGCGTCACGTGCGGGACATCTAAAGTCAACCTCTGGTAACTTGCTTGTGGATAAGCTAATATTTTTGCTCTATTATACAACAATGACGAAACAAATTGCAGATTTTGAAAGCTATGGTTCCAATGTAAAGGAAACATATCTGATAAGTTAAGAAATAATTATTTAAACCATTGGAAAAAAAATGTCTATGCCTATTCCATTGAAAATGGTCATTTTGTCTGTGACGGTTTCTGTATTTCATAAAAAAGAAATAATTTTTGAAGAAAGTTTTGGCTAAAGAAGTCACATATGCATTTGTGATGTCTTAAGCAACAAAATTTTGTTCATTATCCTTTTAAATTATTATTTTTTATGAAATATTCGAAGCGTCACGTGCGGGAAAAAATTACTGTTTTCCGTGGAATAGCCCTTTAACTGTTTAAATATTTCCTTCAAAAATTAACTCTGTAAAGGTTCTTCCTGTTCTGTCCCCTTCCCTTTAACCATCGTATCTTTTCTTCTTGTTGAATATTCTCCCTATTAGCCTTCCCGGGTGTGCCAAAAATGAACATTAATTTTCATATTCTTGGTGTCAGAAATCAGTATGCTGTTTAATTTACTGTCAAAATTCATGCATTTTAGGTATTATTCTTATCCAGCATTATATATGTGTAACAAATAGGTGTTTATCATGAATAAAATACTTATTTCCTAATCCTTACATAATTCAAACTATTTAGCTGTTTAATTCATTACTTAAAATTATATGCCAGATTTTTAATCTCTACTGAACTTAAGTTCATCTGATGCACAAACTTCCTGCGGGATAAGTATAAAAATTATTTCAATGTGCCCAAAGTTGAATGTTCAATTTGTATTGTGAATTATGAATACATTTTTTGCTTATTGTATATTTTTCAGAAGGGTTCCTCCATGTTAGTTTACCAAGATGGCAATTGTTTGATCCTGAATAGCGAGAAGATGAATGATTTCATGGAAACTTAAAGCACAACACTAGTTGAATTTAGACTTTGCATGACAGTTACTTTATTAAAGTCTGCTGCAAAGTCTTAATTTTGCTGGTAATAATGCTTCAACTGAACCTTTCAATGAGCAAGAACAACCATTAGAATCTTTGAAATGATGGGTCTATGCTTTGTAGCCAGAAATCAGTTTTAAGTTCATCTGATGCACAAACTTCCTGTGAATATAAGTATAAAAATAATTATTTCAATGTGGCCTGAAGTTGAATGTTCTATTTGTATTCATAACACAGCTGGCTTAAAAAAAATCTGTGTATTATTCTATTTTAAAACAAATTCTTGCTGTTATCATACCAAGAATGAATATGCTTCTCTAAGTTATTCCTGTAGTTAGCTCAGTACTCTAAAGTTTTTCCTGGTGCAAAAGTTTCATAAATGTCAAAAGAAAAACATTTACAAAACTTCTTTGGCATGCTGGCATTAAAAGTTGGAGATCCCTATCTGTAATTTTATGGTGTAAGAAATTAGGGGTATGAGGAAAGTAGAAATTAAGCAAAGTATTCTAGTGAGGGGAATCAAAAGAAAATGAGCATTAAATCAACATTGCATTTTAAGTAAAAGGTATAAGCAAAACTTAAGTGTATAATAGTAGTGGTATATATGCTTTATGTTATTGATATGTTTCAAAAATCCTGTCAAAGCAATGACATATATAGTTTTTTCAATTATGTATTTAAATATTAAATATCAAAGCTATAGTTAAAAGAGAAAATGATTGTCTTTCTTTGGGTCAAATATATTTTTCTTGTACTTTAATTTATTGTTTTCTACAAAAGCACTATATTAGTAGTTAATGGTAAAAATAATATAGTAGGTTGGTAACAAGTTTAGCATGATAGTCATTAGGCATGTATTTTCCGTATGGATTTTAAAAAGATCATCCTTTCAAATTAACAGAGGAGTAATTTTAAGCTATATTCATATTTTAATGTCAAGAACATTTGGGCAAGAGCATTACAAATATTTGCACCATGTTGAATAAGTGCTGAAAAGCATGTGGAGACATTCCTCAATTTATCATACCATCCAATTTTTAAGAATGTTTTATTCTGGATTTGGTTATATGCTGTAATTGTGTTTTTCAGTGTTAGCATTTAAACAACACACATTACAATTATAAGTGGGTAATTTTGCTTCTAAATTAAAATAAAACCACAGCATTATATTTTGCATATGCTTCACACTTAGCAGGTTTTATTTTATAATACAATCAATGTAATTGACGTTCGATTTTAACAAATTTACTGTAGTACATTCGTCCCTCGTATAACACGGTACTTGCACAACACGGTTTCGATATTACACAGTACGAAACTTCAATTTAATACTTCATGGTTTTGATATAACACGAAAGTTATCTTTAATCAAGAAGACATTTCTTTTTTGTTTAATACATTCTGTTAATGTTTGATAACTCTAATGAGCTTTTACTTTGTTTTTCATGAAACTTGGTTTCGATATAACACGATAGACATGCTTTGATTTACATTATTTCTAAGTCTCGTATAACACGATTTCGATACTACACGGAACGAATACGAGAGACGCCTGTATATTTACAAGAAAATTATTCAGCTTTATATATTAAATACTTTCATTAAGAATTGTTATTTAACTTTATGTTTCACATAGAGTTTTATTAAGAGTTTGTCAAATTTTAATCTTTATTCAGAATTCTATCATGTATCATATAAAACACATTACTTGGAAAATTCTTTTCTATTTTAAACAAGTGTTATCGTTTTTTTTTCTCCTTAATCCGTTTGATATATGAACATTTTTCTGTATTAAACTTTTTTTTTTTAATTACTAAAAATTCATAGTTTTGATTTTTTTTTTAAATGAAGACTGTTTTGAGTGTACAAGCACCTGACAGGCTCGTCATTTCAAAAAAATAACCAAGGGAACGATGCGGAAAATACTCAGTTTCTATTGCAGGAGAAAATCAAGACTAGGGGATTTTTAAACGGGGAGGGTGGGGGTGCACCACTAGTCACGTTAATTTAATGTCTGTTAATCATGAAGTAGGAGAAGATAGGACTTTTTTTAGTTTGTCAGTTTGAACATACATTTGCCCTTTGTATACTTATATGCATATATTATATAAATTGGGCTAAGTAAATAACTTAATGAAGTAGTAACTTGCTCCTTGCCTTTTCGCTGCAATAAATTAATAAATAATAGTTTAACGTAACAAATCGGTGGGTAGCCTTAAGTCCAGGTAGGTTTGCGTTTTCTTTGAAGTGGAAGGGGGGAAAAATTCTAACATATTCTCTACTAGGGGCAGCACAATCAGAAATATTTTTCTGCGGTCCTTCATTTCGAAATTTGACATGGAGGGAGAGGGGTGTGCACTCAATGGGGGGGGGGGGATTGACTTGGGGGAAAACAACGAAAAACACGCCCGCTATCCACTTATAACTAATAAAAAGCATTATTTTTCCAAAGTAAGGGGAACTTTCGACCTTCCTCCCTTTCGTCCACGTGGAGGGGGGGGGGGGCAAGTGGCGTCTCTAGCCCCACCTTGGAAATTAGAACTTCCTTGCTTTTAGTACTTTTTTTCTAGAAGAAAGTAAAAACATTTCTCCAGCCATTAATGAATAAATTATTAAAAATGTCAAATTTTAATAACTCTAATCTGTACTGAAATACTTTAATAACTCTAATCTGTACTGAAAAAATTTCTATGCGGAAAGTATATTACTAAACCATGGAAAAAATATCTGACCCCCTCCCCCCTTAAAATTTTGCTCATGCGCGCCCATGCCCCGAACCCCCTAAATGACGACGGACTTACTTGTGGCTCATTAGCAATCTTCGTGTTTTCATAAGCACTCAAGGATTAGTGAGAATTGCTTGAGACTCAATGAAGGTGCCCCCCCCCTCCCAAACCCCAATATCTAAGGTTGTGCTTCTGTTTTTGGGCGTCCACTGATGTGACACAAAAGTTAATAGTTTCTCTTGAAAGTTGCGCGTATGCTGTATCTATGTTACAAAAAAAAAGAGAGAAAATATTAAAATTTTTGATGAACCATTTCTAATAAAAAATGTTACAACTATTATTTTGCAGAAAAAGTTTGCAAAATTACTGCATCTAGGGGTTCCCCCTCCCCTTAAGAGCAAAGGGTGCACCCCCTCCAAAATAAGACCCCATAACAGGGAAAATACCACCCGAAATACCCCCCCCCATAACAATTTCGATGGTGCAGTGCGCCATGACCTCTCCAAGGTGGGTACCCCTCTGCATTTATGTGTTTCGTAGTTGTCCCCTCCCCCCAATCGGGAGCAGCACCCAGGATACCCCTTGAAATTTCTATGGTACGGTTCGTGCCACGATCCCCCTTGAGTGAACACTCAAGGGGGTCAATTAATATGTTATCAAAATTAAGGTAGTTAGTACAACGAGGGGGCCTCCGTAGCTCTGTGGTAGAAGCTTCGTCTTCCAAGCCGAAGATCGTGGGTTCGATTCCCGCTTGTGCCTTGAGTGTTGTAAATCTTTCCTGTGTGTGTGTCCGGAGGCAAGGCGCTTGGCACGCACGCAGTCCTCTATCTATGTGAAGCTGTCTAGCTACTAAATAAATGGATAAATAAAGTGCAACGAGTGGGACTTCAGAACAGACAGCATGATTGAAATTTTTAGGGAGAGGAGGGTTTGGTAAAATTGTCTTTGTCGTGTTTAGGGGATCTCATTGTGGGGATGCATTTGAGGATAAGGGGACGTCATTGTTCTTGAGGGGGAAGAGGAGCACCTCTGATTTAGGAAAGATTTTTTTGGTGCAAATGGAATTTCATAAAAAATGCGAAAAAACTGTACCGTCATTTAGTTTGTTTAATTATAATTCAAAATATATAACTTTAGAATACAGAACGAACCAGTTTATTTTCTTAAACTAATTTGCATTTAATGATGTTTACCATTCTTGAAAATACCAAATACATGAAAAAAAGTACACTTAAAATCGGAAAGAACATACTCCTTCAGGAAGTGTTTCCAAAAAGGAAAAATAAACTGCAACTGTATTGCTTATGGTATCGCACTTTTTTTTTGGCATCATGTTCGTCATGTTGATAAGAACTCGCGTTGAAATAGATGAAGTCGCCAAAATGGTAACCATAGACCCAGGATCGTTCCTGCATTGACCGACGTGTAATTTTAAATTGATTATCTTTCGCTAGAATTTCGTCTTTTTTTTTTCGTCTCAATGGTTTCTTCAGATTTTCACCAAGTACTTTTTAATTTGATTTTTAAATCGTTTCTTTAGTCAGATTTTATCATATATTCCAAACTTTCCTTTCTGTTATTCATGCACCAATATTGGCCACATCAATATGATTTTTTTCCCAAAATATGTTTGGAAACTATCGAGGAAAAATTTATCACATAATCTGAAGAATAATGTTATTGTTTCTTCAAAATTTATGTATAAAACTAAATTTTAGTCAATTAAAGATTCATGCTAGTTAGCAGAAAAATCACCAAACGAATAAATCATTAAATTTTGATAGAATATTAAAATACACAAAAATAAAAAGCAATTTTAATCAAGGCTAAATTAATCTGAATTAATGAATTTTTTCCAGTCCATGCACTTGCATGAATATTCTTCATCACTTTATTCTGGTTCATCAGGATGCAGTGTTCTGTCAAAAATGTCTGGTAAGCAATCAAAATGAAAGTGATTTTTTTACATACATTGCACTTGATCCATTTAAATGTCATACTAAGAAACCAACTTTTCTTGCATATATAGCTTCCAGTCTTCCTCTACTTGCTACTGTAAGCCTTCTTTGGATGTTTTTAATTTTGGCTGTATTTTTATTTCTTTTCTAAGAATATTTTACCTTGATCAGATATTATTGCACTAGGTATCCGTTGAGGGTTCCTTCTTCCGTACTAGCTGTAACTGACTGAGCCCCAGGTCATAGAAGAGTATTTTGGAGTTCAGGAATTATAAGTTTTCTTCCAGGAGATATTTTAGTTACATTTGTATTCGAAGTTGATACAACAGCTGTACAGCATTCTCCAACATCCATGTTATTTCTTTTTGTAGGGTTGTTCTCTAGTTTCAGTCTCAGAATCCTGGAACTGCCATTTATGTCATACAACATTGGCACTGATAGGTCTCCTCGCCAATCAGTTTCTTTTGATTTTGTGTCTCTAAAGTGTTGTAACAAATCTGGGTCTATATGACTTTCTAGATATTCAAAGTTTTTGAACTGACTAGTAATAAAGTTGCTACAAGAAACAATTTTACTTGATTTTACTTCAGGACAGTGTTGGTCAATATATATCATGATATATATCCCATATTTATTTTGAAAATATGATATTTTCGATATTTATTCTTTCAACTATGGTATTTTCAATATAAAAATTATTAGTCATAGTAATATTGTTTATTTATCATTAGAAATAACCGAAAAGTTATGTACTATATTTTTTATGATGAATTGATACATCTCTAATATCCTAACGAAGTAATATAATATTCCTTTTTATTTTATATTCATAAAAATATTAGTAATGTAACAATTTTAATTCATATTAAAAGTGTCTAAACATTAAATGTTGGTCAGAAAAAGTGTCTTATGATTGTGTATTAGGGTGTATCGAAAAAAACTTTTTTTCAAAATTCAGTTTGTCATGTTGATAAAAAGTTGCCCCTACCGCCCCACATACTACACAAAAAATTTCATTCAAATCAAAAAATATTTAGGTGTCCTGCAAGAGGCCTAAAGTTTATAATTTTCTACGGGGAAAAAAAACCCTTTTTTCTGATTTTTTTTTTTTTTTTTTAAATAAAGAAAAAATGTTACTTTTTTCATGTTGAAAATTGTGAGTAATAATGCCGGGAATTATTATTGTCAAATAAAAGGTTTTGCTCTCATGCAGCATTTAGGTTCCTGGGTAATTCCATTGTGACTAACATAATATTCAGAACAATTTTTTAATATCATTTTCTGTGTTCTAACTTTATTTTTGTGGTAATACCAAAAACAGGGTGTTGTTCTTCTCTGCACAGATGAGTTGTTCAAATAAATATAAATAATATTTTTACTTTCATTTTTGAAAGTTAGAGAACATTTTGATCGATGTGACTAACACAACAGATTGCGACCCTCAAAACTTTCTATTGAATTCATGAACGTAATTCTCTAAATCTAAAACAAAAAACCTGATTTTTTTCGCCTTATAGTATCTATGTGAAAGGTTATTGTAACATTATTAATTGCAAATTTGACATATTTTAAACTAGCAAAAATACCTGGCGTTGCCTGGTCAGTAATAATTATGAGAAACAATCGCTACTTTCCTTCGTTTTCTGCTTTAACTGAAAGAACTCAAAACATACCACTTTGACATGATTAAAAATCGAGCTTGTTCTTGCACATAAAAGTAAAATAGCAATAAGTATGGAAGAACAAAATAGTTTTCTTTTAGAAACGAAAAAACGACATTTGAGAATACATAAATTTTGAGGAATTTCCAAAATATGAAATTAAACTTCACATGTTGAAAAAGATTTATCAGTTATTGTTATTATTTTTTCAAATGAACATTGTAGTCTAAGTTCGAGTTGGACAGTTAACATTTTTATCCGAAAATTTCCAAAATACGAAGTAAAATTTGGCGATTGTTTGAAATTGCGCAGAAAGACAAATTAATGGAAGGTTTTGTGCTGCTTATGGCCTATGGATTAATTTAGTTGGCGGATTATTTACATTTTGACAAAAGTTTTAAAGATTCTTTTAATGACGATATTTTGGTTACATGGTGGAAACTGAGAAACAGTATTACGTAGTCTTTAGCTTCAAAAACAGCGACAGTTGAAAAAATCTGCCTTAGCTATTGAAATCTGTTCGCAAAATGATTTGGCGAGATTCCGGCTGGTCGCTTTGATAAAGAGTTGGTTGGACACTAACACAATAAATAAATAAACCCATTAATTGCATCAAAGTTACATTAAAATGGAAACTAATCAGCCAAATCTATTATTTGCCAATCTTGTGCGAAAATGTTATTTAAGATTTAACTTGAGAAAAGCCTTGAGCAGTCAGACAAAAAGCAAAAATATTCAAAGATACAGCAATTTATTGTAGCTATCGACGAGGAGTTGATATGATACACTAAATACTGTATTGAGTTGAGTAAAGCCTTCGAACATGGAACTTAAAAGCTGATAACTCGTTTTTTATTCTACTTGGAAATTTTGAACAGGTGCCATCTTCAGAAGAAAAATCAGAGCTTTCGATGGACATATAATGTTAGTATGTGCAAGCATTTTTTCACCCCCATATTAGGGAATTTATAGGAAAATCGTGTTTTATTACCCCTATGGGGGTTTTGCCCCCCCATAAACGAAATTGACGAAAACTACCCTATGTGTTATTCTGATGTGTAAGCTATAATATTGTAAGTTTCATTAAAATCCATTCAGTAGTTTTTGCGTGAAAGAGTAGCAAACATCCATACAGACAAACATTCGCATATATAATAGTAGTAAGATAATATTGCAAAATATAGCAGGAAACCTATTTTAATAAAATTTACTGGTGACTAACATAATGTTACTAACATAACATGCAAGAACACATTTTACTTAACCCGGGAGAACTCGCAGTACTTTTCGTCACACGAACGCTCGCGGGGGGCTCCGTTGGCCCGGAGTGGATATTTCAGTAAATTAAGTTTGCAAAATAGAAAAAAAAATGTGTTTTCAACACTGAGTTATAAATTGATAAACAGCCTCTATAATATGTTTTAAAAAGTAAGGTTTAAGAAAGTTTTATGATAAATCTAAATCTTCTTCTGAGCATTACTGATGATCGCTTTACTGTTCTGTGTTAACTTCTTCTTCATTATCTTCATTAAGGGAGTTCTCATCAGTTGAAACCTCAACAAACAAGGTCTGCAACCTCTTCATTTCATCTTTATAGCTTAAATAGCGATGCATTTCACAACCTCTTCCTTTATATTCGTAACCTGAAATGAAAAGCGTGAGCGCTCGCTCCGGGCCTCTGAGGCCCGAATCGGAATTTTCTGGGGAAAAGTGGGAATGTACATTCCTGAAAAGCATGTGGTCAGTATGTAGGTCACCTCGAACGCAGCAGATACTGTGGACCTCATTCATTTCCGTTGAAGGGGTGATTTTTGGCAGCTTAGTTTTGTAATGACCGGGCCTGAGAGGCCCGATGCGAGTTCTCCCAGGTTAAAAAGTATTATAGGTAATATTAATACAAATGTTAGAATGTAAATAAGATTTCATTGAAAGTTAACACACAGCTTCTCTTGTAAACAAAACTTACAGTTCAATTTTGTAATTGAAACGATAATGCCTTCAAGAATTTACAGTTGATTGGGACAAGACTTTCGAAATTTGAACTCTTTCAATCCAACATTTGTCCTCATTTGTGGGAAACAAAGGTTGCTTCGGTGCTTTTTTTCATGAAGAGAACTTCATAATCATTCATGTTTAAAATCTGCCCTACGTATTTCTTTTTAGACTTACAAGAGGTGAATTCCACCACAATAAAATCACCCACTGTCAGTTTCTGTATCTCTGAGCAGTACAGGAGAATCTACTTCAAAATCATCGACAGCTTCATCTTCCACAATTTCTTTCAAAACAACCTCTTTTCTGGGAATGTCATCCCCTATACAGTGGACTCTCTCTATTCTGAACACTCATTGGACCGAACAAAAGTGTTCAGATTATGGGGGTGTTCACTATAGAGAAAGGACAGATCATATGTTGAATTTTTTTTCTTGCTTATTCATGCCATTACGGGATTTATTTTCTGATATAGAGATTAATGCAATACCTAAATAAACACAGTAAGACCTTAATTCTAGTTTTTTGCCTATTCAAAGATTTTAACATTACATTAATCAATAAAGAGAGAGAAAAAACAATTAATCGTACATTACCAGAAAAAATGTGTTATTTTTGTTTGCTGTTGCATTGCATATGCTCGGACAGAGTACGTGTTATCAAGTTTAAGTAGTGGAAAAGCTTCTGGGTCATGCTCAGACCCATAGTTCAGTAAATCTTGAAGTCTTTGCCCATATTGTTTGGAAGTAATTGTACTTCTTGTTATTTCCTTGATTTCATCTGCTTCTTCACTTAATTCATCTTCTTCAACGATATTATTGCAGCTAATGGGTAGGCTATCATCTGCTGCGAGATAATTGCAAGGACCAATTTCAATTTTTAAATTTTGAAAAATTGTTTCCAAGTCACTTACAACTGCTGCTTCATTATGAATGCTCAATTGCTGATTTGGGATCACTTCACCAACCTGTACTTTTTCTGGTAACTTTTATCACATTTTTGTCTAACTCTCATAGCTTTCATTCCTCTTTTTACCTTTTCTCTGTCTGCAATCTTCTTTTCTTCACTTTTGCCTATCACGGCTCTCCCTTTTTCGTTCTGCAGCAGTTTTAGCCATATCAAGTTGTTTTATTAAAAAATGCCTTTACAAAAATTTATTATTGCTGCATGTCATTGGGAAATCATAATTATTTCTATCATTAGAGGAGAAAGTTTCAAAGAATCAGGCCCAATCTCTTTCAGAATCTTTCTTTCACTTCTTAATATATAAAAAACTAGCAGTACTATAATATTTTCAAATTTCAAGTTTAACACTTAACTTAAACATTTCATTCATTAAATTCTAAGAAAATTAAATATTATATGTTAGAGAAAAAATCCTATCTCATATATGAAGTTAGTTATTCTAAACAACCATGTGGTCAAGTAATTTTTGTTAAACATTTTAGATCTGGTTCTGGATTGCTAATCCAAAAAACAAAATTTTATACATAGATGGGGGAAAAATACTTGTAATAAAAAGTTCAATAAATTTATATGTTCCTAAATTAAATTCAATGTTTGCTTAATATTCAGGTATTTCTTAAACAGTTATGTTATGTTAGTCACACAAACTGATGTTATGTTAGTCACAAGTACTATGGCTACAAAAAAGGAAATTATTTGTGTACAATCTTATCAATCTAACTGTACCCATAATGTAGACGAGATCAGGGGGAAATTTCTTTTTTAATATTATTTTCAGAAGGGAATAACTAACTTTATGTTTTTGTTCATAATTATTTGCAGTTTTTAAAAATATATATGAATATAAAGAATTAGAAAAATGTGACATTTTGGAAAACTGCATACGTTATCTTTACAGCCATTTTTTATAGGTACTAGGCGACGCAGCTAGTTTATAATAAATTAAAAAGAAATCAAATAGTCTGATCCTGATTTGCAACGGGCACAGACTCCATCCCGTCTTTCATGATCCCTTTATTTAAAATTAGCGTTACCCGCACGGTTTGGGCTTGGCCCGTAGTAGAAAATTAAAAGATCATTTGATTCGCCTGTATATTTTAAAAATGGATGAATTTCTTGCCAATGTGCTTTGTTGATTTGCTCGTCCACTTTACGGTTCCACGTTAAGATAATTTGGTAATTTACTCGTCCACGTTATGATCATGTTCTTAAAATTCGGAAAAAAAAGAACAAAATTTGAATTTTTGAAAAATCGCTTCAAAGTGCTGATCCCTATGCTACGAACTAATTTTGTGCCAAATTTCATGAAAATCGCCCGAACGTCTAGGTGCTATGTACGTAACAGACATCCAGAGAGAGAAAGATCCAGATATCCAGAGACAGACTTTCAGCTTTATTATTAGTAAAGATAAAAAAGACACGGCTAGTAAATTTTGGAATGAGTATTATGAAAAAGGTATTTATTTATACATGTATTTTGTGTTGAATAAGTATAAATATTTTTTTCCTTTCAAAAATCAAAAATTTCATGTTCTAAAAAAAACATTCTGGACCCCCCCTCCCCCAAATTTTGATGGCGCAACTTGTGCCATAATCCCCCCGCCCTGTGGGCACCCCTGACACACTGGGTTTTACACGAACATTTTTGAAATCCCTAGCCAGTACTTCATTTGAGTTGTCGTGTAAGATATATGATATAGATTATTTCACACTTTAACGGGCTGCAGATCGTTATTTTATGAAATAACTAGTTAAACCATGAAATACAAGAGAGTTTTACACTTTATTGGACACGATCAGTTTTTCCATTAAATAACTAGGTATTGTATAAAATAACGGATTTCATACTTTAACGGTAACATGTACTTTTTACTTTCTTTTTTATCCCTATTTCCTATAATCATACGTCGGAAGCTCCGCTAGTCGTTCAAAAATGTACGTTCTAATGGAGGAACCTTTTTGGCAGCTGGACAGCGAAACTTGTTAACTTGACATTTGCAAGAACAAATATCAAAAATACTGTTTTCAATATCCGATTTGAACGATTTTGTAGATGCTTTGAAGCTGTTTGAATGCTTCCTGATAGCTCCTGAGGATATTTTAATGTTTTCCCATTGTTGACGTAACTTTAAAATCATCTGCTTAATGTTATTTCTGCTGTAATTGGGAATAAAAGCTCTCATCCACAACTCCTTCTTAAACTTTAGAGCCACTCGGCGTAGCCCCCCCGTGTCCGTTTACCTTGTCGTGGTGGGGGGGCTTGCGGTGTGGTGAGTTCGGGGCGAGTTCTTGGGAGGAGTCGTGAACCCCCAGTTGCTCAAACAGAATATCGGCGGGAGGGGATTTTTCTCCCTTCCTTCCCTCCTCACACTTACCAAATGCGGACGAAAACCCCTAAGCCAAGGCGTGTCAACCGTGCCGAAGGTTGCGTGGTACCGGGGGTAGTCGTTGCCTCAAACGGGAGACTTCAGGGATAGCAGGCGAACCCTGTCGTACGCAGCCTTACCTCTGTGGGGGGCTACACAGGGGTTGACCACATCTTTTCCCCCTAGTTCTCTGGTTCGTTTATGGATGAAAACTCAAAGAACACGTCTCCCCCTTGTGGGGAGCGTCAGAAAGACTCGTTCAGCTCTGCAAAATTTTTTATAATCAAAAGAAATGAAAACCTAACATTCACTGCTGTCTCCCCATTCTTAATTAACAAAGCTTTAATAAATTTCATCGGTGAGTTCCAATCGGTTAAAAAATTATGTACAGGTGAGTTATTAGTCGAAATAAAGCATCCTAAACAAGTTCAACCTATTCTTGCAATCAAACAACTAGGCCCATACCTTTGTACAGTTTCAGCACACTCAACATTAAACTTTTCTTGGGGAATCATTTCGGAGCCAGACCTTCTATTTACATCAGAGAAGGAAATTCTAGAGGAAATGCAAGATCAACACGTAAGTGGAGTGAAGAGGATAACTATCAAACGCAACGGCGAATTGCAGAATACGAAGCACATCATTCTGACTTTTAGTACGCCTATCCTCCCTTCACGTGTCAAAGCTGGTTATCTCTCTTGTCCAGTGAGACCTTACATCCCAAATCCACTACGATTACAGCGTTACTCGCATAATGTCACAGACATCAAAGATCTTGTCGAATACCACCAACAGGGCATATTTTGTCTGCAAGAAACATTTCTGTCCCCTGCTGATAGACCGAGATTGAAAGGTTTTGACATATACCGCAAGGACTGCTTGTCAGGTGACCATCCTTGTGGAGGAGTGGCATTGCTAATCGCTAATGATTATGCATCCAGCCAGCTCAATATCAACACATCCCTGCAAGCAGTAGCTGCGCGCGTTCACCTTCACTCGCTGTTTACAATCTGTTCTGTATATATTCCACCTTCTTACGATTTGAGAGGCGTGGAATTGCAAACACTTGTAGATCAACTTCCTCCCCCATTTGTCCTCTTGGAGGATTTTAATGGCCATAATCCTCTCTGGGGAAGCCCAGCCTCCAACAGCAGAGGTTTAATTATTGAAAACTTGATTGAAGACAATGATCTATGTGTTCTTAACGACGGTGAAAATACCTATTTCCACCTTCCTACGCAAACCTACCATGCCATCCATCTTGCAATATCCTCACCTTCCTTTCTGCCACTTTGGGATTTCCAGGTGCAGGGTGGTCTCTACACCAGTGGCCACTTTCCAATCAAAATAACTTATGCTGGACGCTGCAGCTACCAGCAGCATCAGCAAGCTCGACTTTGCATTGATCGAGCTGATTGGACAGCATTTACCCAGTTGGCAGAAATAAAATCAGAAGACGTGACTGATATTGATATCGATGTAGCGGTAAAGCGAGTAACCGACATCATCTTAAACGCAGCTAACGCTGCTATACCAAAAACCACTAAAGGCGGGATCAAGTTTCCTAAGCCTTGGTGGAACCTTGATTGTCAGGAGGTTCATAAGAGACAAAAAAAGGCATGGAGCACGTTTCGTCGTTATCCAACCACACAAAATCTCGTGGCACTTAAACAAGCTCGTGCTGAAGCTCGAAGGATTCGACGGAAGAGCCAGCGGGACTCGTGGCAGACCTATGTCAGCATAATCACGACGTCCACCCCATCAAAGACCGTATGGGGTAAAATAAAAAAAATCGTTGGCAACTACAATACATCTTGTGCACCCATTCTGGAGAATAATTTTCGTATTTTATCCGATTACAAAGAGGTGGCTGACTGCATGGTGACTTAACTGGCAGAAGTCTCCAGTGCAAATAACTATTGCTCAAAATTTTTAACCAGCAAATCACGCAAAGAACAAAAAGTTCTAGATTTTAATTCAAACATTTTTAATCAATACAACACTAAATTCACCCTTCATGAACTAAATACTGCCTTACAAAAATCAAGAAACTCATCACCTGGTCCAGATCAAATTCACAATAGCATGTTAAAAAATCTAAGCAGGTCTTCATTAGAAAATATTCTGAAGCTTTTTAACAGAATTTATTCTGAACATAGATTCCCAAAATCCTGGAGTCAAGCAATAGTTATCCCTATCCTTAAACCAAACAAACAATCTGATAAACCTGAGAGCTATAGACCTATAGCTCTCACTAGTTGTCTATGTAAAGTCATGGAACGGATGGTAAACGCCAGACTGATGCACATTTTGGAGTCACACCATCTCATATCCTCATATCAAAGTGGGTTTAGGCGTGGCAGATGCACAATAGACAATCTAATGCTTCTCGAAACATCAGTAAGAGAAGCATTTCTTAAACGAAAACATCTTGTGAGCGTATTTTTCGATATTGAAAAAGCATACGACCGTACCTGGAGGTATGGGATCCTCAAAACCCTTCATGAGTATGGGTTGCGAGGTAATTTACCCATCTTTCTCTCCAATTTTCTGAAACATCGTTCTTTTCGTGTACGCGTCAAGTCTGTTCTGTCGGATACCTTCATTCAAGAAGAAGGAGTACCCCAGGGGAGTGTACTAAGCGTAACTCTATTCATTATAGCAATCAATAGCGTAATTGACGAATTGCCCCCCGCCATAAAAGGTACCATGTTTGTGGATGATTTTCAAATTTCTTTCTCATCAACGAGCATGAGTATCATTGAAAGACAACTTCAAATTGCAATCAATAAAGTAACCCAATGGGCAGAAGAAAATGGGTTCACTTTCTCTGCTCAAAAAACATTCTGTATCCACTTCTGCCGTAAAAGAGGGCTTCACCCTGATCCGAATCTTCTCAATAATCAACCAATAGCTGTAAAAGATCAAGGAAAATTCCGTGGTCTCACCCTTGATAATAAACTAAAATTTATACCGCACATACAAGAGCTGAGAAAAAAATGTTTATTGAAACTAAATATCCTGAAAGTCTTAGCAAACACATCTTGGGGTGCTGATACAGAGTCTCTGTTGAGAATTTACAGGGCTCTTATACGCTCAAAATTTGATTATGGATGTCAAATTTATGGCTCTGCAGCGAAAAGGTATCTGAAAGCCCTGGATCCAATACATAATCAGGCACTGCGCATTTGCTCAGGAGCCTTCCAAATCTCACCTATCAACAGTCTTCATATCCTTGCACACGAACAATCTCTAAACAATAGACGCCTCAAACTTTCTTTAAATTTTTACTTCAAAACAAAACCCTGCACCAATCACCCACTACATCTCCACATTTTTAATCCATCTAATGTTGCTTTATTTCTACACCGGCCTTCGATGACCCCAACATTTGGGATCCGAATGCGTCGGGTACTCTCAGACCTGCAGCTATCGGATTTCAAAACCGTTAACACAATAAAACTAATTGAACCATGGTGCGAAGTCATACCTTCTATAATCAATGATTTCTCAAAATTCCCAAAACAAACTACCGCTAATACAGTTTATCAACAAGTCTTTCATGAGATCAAAAGCAAGTATTCTTTTTATAAACACATTTTACTCATTGCAATAATAACAGCCATCCTATAGTCATCCAGTCATATCTGTTATACAAAAACCTTATGCAAAATAATTTTCGTGTTCTTTTTTGTTGGATCCCTGGTCATATAGGCAATGAGGCAGCCGACTCAGCTGCCAGAGCTGCAAGTATCCTGGTCGATAATAGTGTCCCTTTCGATGACATAAAAAACGCCGTCGTTGTAAGCCTCAACACGTATTGGCAAGGGACGTGGAATTCAGAAATCCAAAATAAATTGCATTCGATCCAGCCCTCCACTAGAGGTTTTAAATCATTAAATATCACCAGGAGAGAACAAATCTTATTAGCTCGACTTCGCATTGGACATACCAGATTTACTCATAATAAATATCTCTTATGTCATAAACCAGCTCCAACATGCATCACATGTGATGTAAATCAGACAGTGTTGCACATTTTATGCAACTGCCCAAATTTTAATCTAATTCGTTATAAATATTTTAATAATTTTAACCCATCTTTGAAGGAGTTGCTGGGGGAGCCGCCCCATCGCAATTTGTACTCCTTCCTCCAGGAGATTGGATTCTCCTTTTTAATTTAGTGTTTGTCTCGACATTATGTGATTTCGTCCTTCCTTTGTTTTTCAAGATATTGTTTTGCCCATTTTGTCTTTATCTTCAAATTGTTTAAATGTTTTTATCGGCTGCACTTTTTAACACTAGCACTTGAAGTTTTATGCTTTCTTCTTCAAAGTATGCTTTTAATTATTTTGTTCTTTAATGAAAAATAAATAGCATATAATAAAATATCGTTTGGCGCAGTATAGCCCTCAAGGGCTCTTGCGCCATAAAAATCAAACCAATCAACCAACCACTCGGCGTAGCAATCATCCATTTTTTTTTTTTTTTTGGTGACGGCATCCCTCTGACATAAAACTCTTTCGAGTCCATTCAAAACACCGCAACACACCCAATTTCGTAGGAAGAACGTTCATAGTACAGGGTTGTCAAAATTAAAGTTCCCCAACTCAGAGGCCTGTGCAGGATGTTCTATGGGTCATAATGTGATGAAATTTTGGAAACAGACAATTCAGATCATGCGCTCGTGATTTATTAAAAAAAAATGTACCTGAAGTTGTCGATAGGTGGCGTTGCAGATCAACAAAACATTCTATAGATGTTCTATATGTCTGTCGTGGTTCTCCACAACTTTTTCCATCCGTAAAGCAGTGTGTTCCACAGCGGAACGCAATAAGTGCACATTAATACCACGCTCATTCTGAATAATTGAGTCTTTCAGATCCACCTTCCACTTTTGTAGGGCTCATCTTTTGCATACGTTGCACAGAAACTTTATTTCTGCAAATCACGATGTTGAAATATGCAAATTACTTGTGTTATAGCGCCATCTATCGGCAACTTTTATTTATTTTTTTCTTTTTTTTTAAAATAAATCACGAGCGCATGATCTGAAGTGTCTGTTTCCAAAATTTCATCACATTATCAACCCATAGAACATGCTGCACAGGCCTCTGAGTTGGGGAACTTTAATTTGGACAACCTTGTACATACTTATATTTTTCGGGCCGGCCGATTATCGGCAGTTCCGTAGATTTTCTTGTCGATTGAGGTACTCTACTCATAACTGAAACTAACAAACTTCACCGCACATTCACTAAGCCCCCCCGTGTCCGTTTACCTTGTCGTGGTGGGGGGGGGGGCTTGCGGTGTGGTGAGTTCGGGGCGAGCTCTTGGGAGGAGTCGTGAACCCCCAGTTGCTCAAACAGAATATCGGCGGGAGGGGATTTTTTTCCCTTCCTTCCCTCACCACACTTACCAAATGCGGACGAAAACCCCTAAGCCAAGGTGTGTCAACCGTGCCTATGGCTGCGTGGTACCGGGGGTAGTCGGTGCCTCAAACGGGAGGCTTCAGGGATAGCAGGCGAACCCTGTCGTACGCAGCCTTACCTCTGTGTAGGGGGGCTACACAGGGGCTAGACCCCACTTTTCCCCCTAGTTCTCTGGTTTTTTTATGGATATAAACACTAAGAACACCTCTCCCCCTTGTGGGGAGCGTCAGACTGAATCGAATAGCACCGCAAAATTTTTTATTATTAAACGTTCTGATCCTAATTTAAATTTAACAAAAGTATCTCCTTTTCTCATCAACAAAGCCCTCGTTAATCAAATAGGAGAATTTCAATCAGTTAAAAAATTGCGTAATGGTGAGCTCCTCGTCGAAATAAAACATCAAAAACAAACCACGTCCATTATGTCTGTCAAACAAATAGGATCCTATCTTGTAACTGTTACCGAACATAAAACCCTTAATTTTTCCCGAGGAATAATATCAGAACCTGACCTTCTCTTTACACCCGAGGAGGAAATCTTGGAGGAAATGAAGGACCAAAACGTAAGTGCAGTAAAAAGGATTACAATAAAACGCAATGGCGAAATGATCAATACTAAACATATCATTCTAACATTTAAAACACCCGTCCTCCCTCCACGTGTTAAAGCTGGCTATCTCTCTTGCCCAGTTCGCCCCTATATTCCAAATCCGCTCCGGTGTTTCAAATGCCAGCGGTTTGGACATTCGAAAATTGCGTGCCGTGGTACTGACACCTGTGCCAGGTGTGCAGAGCCCGGTCACGATAGTAATACATGTTCTAAGACCTATAAATGCGTAAACTGCAAGGGGGAACATCCTTCATACTCCAGATCATGCCTAAAATGGATCTCAGAAAAAGAAATTCAGGTGATTAAAACAACACAAAAAATATCCTATCCAGACGCAAGAAAACTGGTTAAATCTCGCACACCTACAACAGGCCTTTCATATGCAGCAGCCATCAAAAAGGTATTTAAATCTGCAAGCACACAAACAGATGCAGAAACTGAAACCCCAACTAATCCCAAAACCATAAACACAACCAAATCAAATAAACAAACTAATAGTCCAAAATCTTCTTTTAAGAAAACTAACCAAAATCAACAACAAAAACAAAAAACAAATACTGTATCTGTTACTGTTAATGAAAACATTCCAATCGCACAAAATTCGAAAAAACTAATTGAAAAAAAGAAAATTATGCAAACACGTGCTAAAATTGGGGTGGCCACTAAACAGAGGCCCCCAAAATATTATAATTTTAAAAAGGAGGACTTTTTGCTTTCCAGCAAAAAAGTCAAATTGACTAAATCCCAACTACTTCCTCCCCAAGAGGAAGACGAGGATGTTGAATTTGAAGATCTTCCGCCATCCGACGATGAAGGGTGGACGGACCATCCTCCTTCATGAGCCGCTCCCTCTTCTTCCGGCCGTTCCTCCTTCCTTTTCTCTTCATGGCCCTGAGCATTCTTTCTTGGAATTGTCAGAGTTACTCGCATAATGTTACGGATATAAAAGATCTTGTCGAATTTCACCAACCGGCCATATTCTGTCTGCAAGAAACATTCCTATCGCCCACCGATAAACCGAGGTTGAAAGGTTTCGACATATACCGCAAGGACTGCTTGTCAGGTGACCGTCGTTGTGGAGGAGTGGCTTTGCTAATCGCTAATGATTATGCATCTAGCCAGCTCAATATCAACACATCCCTGCAAGCAGTAGCTGCGCGCGCTCACCTTCACTCGCTGTTTACAATTTGTACTGTATATATTCCACCTTCTTACGACTTGAGAGGCGTGGAATTGCAAACACTTGTAGATCAACTTCCTCCCCCATACATCATCTTGGGGGATTTCAATGGCCATAATCCTCTCTGGGGGAGTCCCGACTCCAACAGTAGAGGTTTAACAATAGAGAATTTTATCGAAGACAATGATCTTTGCATTCTTAACAACGGCGAAAACACTTATTTTCATCTTCCTACCCAGACTTACCACGCCATCGATCTCGTTATATGTTCACCTTCTTTTCTGCCACTTTGGGATTTCCAGGTGGAGGGTGGTCTCTACACCAGTGGCCATTTTCCGATCAAGATAACCTCTACTGCACGCTGCGGCCAGCAGCAGCATCAGCTAGCCCGACTTCGCATTGATCGAGCTGATTGGGCAGCATTTACCCAGTTGGCAGAAATTAAATCTGAAGACGTGATTGATATTGATATCGATGTAGCCGTAAGCCGAGTAACCGACATAATATTGACGGCAGCGAACGTTGCAATTCCAAGAACCACTAAAGGTAGGATCAAATTCCCTAAGCCTTGGTGGAACTTCGATTGTCAGGAGGCTCATAAGGCACAAAGAAAAGCATGGAGCACTTTTCGTCGGTATCCGACCACACAAAATCTTGTGGCACTTAAACGAGCTCGTGCTGAAGCTCGGAGGATTCGACGAAAAAGCCAGCGGGACTCGTGGCAGGCTTATGTCAGCACAATCACGACGTCCACCCCATCTAAGACAGTGTGGGGTAAAATCAGAAAAATTTCTGGCAACTACAATACGTCTTGTGCTCCCATTCTGGAGAAAAATGGTCAACTTTTGTCGGATCACAAAGAGGTGGCTAACTGCCTGGCGATTCATTTAGCAGAAGTCTCCAGTGCAAATAACTACTGCAAAAAATTTTTAACTATCAAATCACGCAAAGAACAAAGAGTTCTAGATTTTAATTCAAACATTTTTCATCAATACAACACAAAATTTACGTTTCAAGAATTAGATGTTGCTTTACAAAAATCAAAAAACACATCACCTGGCCCTGACGAAATACACAATAGTATGTTAAAAAACCTAAGCAGGTCTTCATTAGAAAATATTCTGAGACTATTTAATAGAATTTATTCTGAGCACAAATTCCCCAAATTCTGGAGCCAAGCAATAGTAATTCCTATTCTTAAACCAAACAAACAATCTGATAAACCCGAGAGTTACAGACCTATAGCTCTCACAAGCTGCCTTTGCAAAGTAATGGAGCGGATGGTAAACGCCAGGCTCATGTACATTTTGGAGTCTTGCCATCTGCTATCTTCATATCAAAGTGGATTCAGGCGCGGCAGATGTACCATAGACAACCTACTGCTTCTCGAAACATCAATAAGAGAAGCATTTCTCAAACGAAAACATCTTGTGAGCGTATTTTTTGACATTGAAAAAGCATATGACCGTACCTGGAGATATGGCATCCTCAAAACCCTGCACGAGTATGGGTTACGAGGTAATCTACCCATCTTTCTCTCTAATTTTCTTAGAGATCGAACTTTTCGCGTACGTGTCAAGTCTGTTTTGTCAGATACCTTCATTCAAGAAGAAGGAGTTCCCCAGGGAAGTGTACTAAGCGTAACTCTTTTTGTAATAGCAATCAACAACTTAATCGAACAACTGCCTCCCGCTGTCAAGGGTACCATGTTCGTTGATGACTTTCAAATTTCTTTCTCTTCATCGAGCATGAGTATCATTGAAAGACAACTTCAAATAGCTATAAATAAAGTATCACAATGGGCAGAGGAAAATGGCTTCACTTTCTCTGCTCAAAAAACCTTCTGCATCCACTTCTGCCGTAAAAGAGGGCTTCACCCTGATCCAAGTCTTCTCCTTAACAATCAACCAATAGCTATAAAAGACCAAGGAAAATTCCTTGGTCTCACACTTGATAATAAACTTAAATTTATACCGCATATACAAGAGCTAAAAAAGAAATGTTTACTGAAATTAAATATCCTTAAAGTCTTAGCGAACACTTCTTGGGGTGCTGATACAGAGTCTCTGTTAAGAATATACAGGGCTCTTATACGCTCAAAACTTGATTATGGATGCCAAATTTATGGCTCCGCGGCAAAAACCTACCTGAAAAGTCTGGATCCAATACATAATCAGGCACTGCGCATCTGCACAGGAGCATTCCGAACCTCACCTATCAACAGTCTCCATATTCTTGCTCATGAACATTCTTTAAACAATAGACGCCTCAAACTTTCCTTGAACTTCTACTTCAAAACAAAACCTTACACTGATCACCCTTTACACCTTCATATTTTTAATCCATCTAATGTTGTCTTATTTCTTCATCGTCCTTCTGCAACCCCAACGTTTGGGATCCGAATGCGCCAGGTGCTCTTAGATTTGCAGCTGTCAGATTTAAATACTCTTAATAAAATAGAACTAATTGAACCATGGCGCGAAGTAAATATATCAACCATCAATGACCTGGCTAAATTCCCTAAAGAGACTACCTCTAATGCTGCTTACCAGCAAATATTTTCTGATACAAAATGTAAATATTCTGATTACCATGTCATTTTCACTGACGGATCAAAAGGAAACGAACACGTAGGCTTTTCTACAATAGTGGATGGTCACGTTATGGCAGAAAAATTAAACCCATCTTGCTCTGTATTTACTTCAGAAATAAAAGCCATATTTATATCTCTTCAGTCAATAGCCCAATCCAACTACAAAAAGTGGGTGATATACACTGACTCAAAGAGCTCAGTGGAAGCCATCACTCACTGCAATAATAATAGCCACCCTATAGCCATTCAGTCCTATCATGTGTTAAAAAATCTTATGCAAAACAATTTTAAAGTCCTCTTTTGTTGGATCCCTGGTCATGTAGGCATTGTAGGCAATGAGGCAGCCGATTCGGCTGCCAGAACTGCAAGTATTCTGGTTGACGACCGTGTTCCTTACGCTGACATCAAAAACGCCATTTCTGAATCTCTTAATACGCATTGGCAGCAGTCTTGGCATTCAGAAACCCAAAACAAACTGCGTTCAATTCAGCCCTCAACTAAAGGCTTTAGATCATTGCCTCTCACCAGGAGAGAACAAGTTTTATTAGCTCGACTTCGCATTGGTCATACTAGGTTCACACATAAATACCTTTTATGCCGTGAACCAGCTCCAATGTGCATAACTTGTAATGTCATTCAGACAGTGTTACATATTTTAAGTAACTGCCCAAATTTTAATCAAATACGTTTTAAATATTTTAATGATTTTAACCCTACTTTGAAGGAGTTGCTTGGGGACCCACCCCATCGCAATTTGTATTCCTTCCTCCAGGAGATTGGATTCTCCCTTTTAATTTAGTGTTTGTGCCGTTAAAATGTGATTTGTCTTTATCTTGTTATTCAAGGTGTTTTATCCAACATATTATTTCATACGTTATTTAAATGTTTTTAATGTCTACTTGTTTTTTATTACGTATGTTTATAGCTCTCACCTGAAAACACGCTTACTCCTATACTTATCTATATATTTTATCCCAAAAAAACGTTTGGCGCAGTATAGCCCTGAAGGGCTCTTGCGCCATAAAAAATAAACAAACCAACCAACCAACCATTCACTAAGCAAGGCAAATATGCCACTAAATAAACTGTTAACAGTAATATGCACTAGTTAGTTACTATAACGTAAAACTATAAGTCAATAGAGAAAAAAAAAAAAATAAAAAGTGCGGTGAGGGAAGATCACATGGCATGCGCTTATGGTACCGCGCATATCAAGCAGGCACTGTGTGACGAGATGCTCATAGTTTGCTTAGAGTTTATCTTACTTTACCCCACATAAAACACAGATGATTCCCAGTCTTAAGTCCCAGTTAGAACCTACATTCATAAACAATTTTCTAACCAAGCCACATAGCCTAGTAATGATTTTTTTTTGTGAAAATCACACGTTTAGAATTAATGCGGGAGACCTATATATGGTTTATAATAGCTTTTTTTTCCAACTTTACTAAGTACATTTTTCTACTTGAAATTTTTTTAACATTTTTTCTAAATTGAAAAAAAGAATTTTTTAAAGAAAAATTCAAAATTTTACGCCTTGTGCGTGACACCTAAATATTTTTTGATTCGGATGAAATTTTTTATGTAGTATTGGGTCGATAGTTGCAACTTTTTATCAACGAGACAAATTGAATTTCGAAAAAAATTTCTTTCGATACATCCTACAGTGCACTGACTAAGTGCATATTTTTTATTTCTGAATCGTATAACTGTAAAAGTAGTTAACAGAAGAAAAATGAGTAAAACAGCTTATACTAAATTATGCTACGCGCCGATGGCTGCGTGGTAGTGGAGGTAGTCGGTGCCGAAAACGGGCAACTTAAAAGATAGTAGCCTTACCCGCCACACAGAACACCTTCACAAAACTTATCTTGTGAAACAACTTTTTTTGCAGCTTAATTGTTAACAATCAAAGTTGGGCAATGTCGTGAGATTCTAACTTCAAATCTTTGTACTTTTTATGAAGATCATCATACTCTCCCTGCAGTTTTGAAAATTTTATTTCAATTGCTTCTCTCTTTTTTTTTTTTTTTGCACATGTTTGAAGTAGCTTTCAGCTGCGTCTTGAGATTACTTCTGGGTCTATATCACTACCAGATGCTGGTCTAAAATCACTATATTCCCAAAATTTTTGACAACATTTAATGATTTAAAAAAAAAAGCCCTTTCTGTTTCATAACTGCCAAAAGATTTGTTTTTCAAAATTCCATATTCAGAGCCTCCCACCCCCGTGTCCGTTTACTTTGTTATGTTGGGGGGGGGGGGGGGCTTCTAGTGTGGTGAGTTCGGGGCGAGCTCTTGGGCGGAGTTGCGTCACCCAGTTGCTCAAGCAGAATATCGGCGGGAAGGGATTTTTGTTCCTTTCCTTCCCTCATCACACTTACCAAATTCAGACGAAACCCATAAGCCGAGGTGGGTCAACAGTGTCTATGGCTGCGTGGTACCGGGGGTAGTCTGTGCCGCAAATGCGACTTCAGGGATAGTAGGGGGGCTACACAGGGGCTAGACCCCACTTTTCCCTCGGCCCTTGGATGCATCCTGGACTATTACGAAGAAAACCCTACTCCCCCTTAGTTGGGAGCGACAGAGCGTTTTGATGTCAAGCAGAGCTTTTTTTTTTATCATTAAGTGTAACGATAATCTAAAATGTACTAAAATTTCCACTTTTCTAATTAGTTAGGCCTTACCACATCTAATTGGAGAATACGAATCTGTCAAAAAGTTACGCTCTGGCAAACTTCTTGTCCAGATAAGAGACCCAAAACACGTTAATCTATTACTTTCAATTAAACAAATAGGATCTAATTTGTGCAACTGTTACATAACCTCCGAGGGCCCCCTGTTCCTATTACTTGGTGACCGTGCAACTGCTACAGATTACAAAACACTTAAATTTTCTATAGGCATCATTTTAGAACCAGATCTTTTTACACCCGAGGAAGAGATCTTGGAGGAAATGGAGGATCTCAGCATGTGACTGAAGTGAAAAGGATCACCAATAACGGGACCACCGTGACAAAGCGCGCGCTCCATTCGTCGCCGCGTGTTCTTTCTACCCGGGCCCGGAACACAGTTGAGTGAGTCACGCTAAGCGATCGAACGTTTTGCTTCGTTCGCTGACAATATACTCGATTGCAAGCTTTTTTTCATTGAAAGAGGAAATTAAATTTTCTTAAAATGTGTTTACCCATGAATTGTTTTCCACAGATTAAAGTAAAAAGAAAAAAAATAACAACAAATAATTTTGAAGCAAAATATTTTCTCAACAAAAAGTAAAATGGTGAAAATCTTCAAATTAAACTTTCTTGAAAACGTTGCTGAAAGTCTGATCATCCAAAAAAAAAAAAGATTTTTCAACAGAAACAAATTATTAATTGCGTATTATACATGACAATACTATGAAAATGTGTTTACCAATAAATAGACAAGGTATTTTTTTTATTGTTATCATTATTATCTTGTAATTTAAAAATCAATATACATTCCATCAAACGTTTAAGATAATATCGATACGTTTTCGAGCCTTTTAGTGGCAACTCTCAATTTCATTAACCCTTCAAGCGGCCGTGACGTAAAATTCCTTCACCCAGCGATGTATCGAAGAGCGGCCGTGGCGAAAAATTTCGTAATGAATATTCTTCCATAGAATTTTACGCCGCAGCCGTTCTCAAAGCAGAATATTCAAGGCCAAATTTTTCGACACGGCCGCTCTTCAATACATCGCTGGGTGAAGGAATTTTACGTCACGGCCGCTTGAAGGGTTAAAATATGTAATATAAAATTAAAAACCAGAAACAAAGAAAGGTTGAAAATGATGTCCTTTTTTGATAGGTCTTAAGATAAAAATATTTCTGTGTACAATTATTTTGCACTGAAAACAAATCCCAACTAAGCAAGATTGATTTGAATGGTTTTTCAAGAATATATATATACTAAAGCATATTTATAAATTCAATAGATAGGTCAAATTTAGAGTTAAGACTTCCTTTTGAAAGACACATGAAAGGGTCTCATATCTCTTTCTCTATAACACAGTACTTATCAGAACAATTATTATTGTAAAATAACCACCATTAGTTCAAAAAGTAAAAATAGTAGGTTAAAAAGAGAAAAACATAGAAAACGTTATATACTCATGCATATAACCAAAATAAATAAATTAAATAATTGAATATTTTACTAAGGAAATAAGAGAAAAATTTAGCACTTTAAATTCATTCTCCTATAATTTAAACCAAATGTGCAGCTAAAGTTTAAAAAAATATTTTTTTCTAAATATTCATTAAACATTGATAATCAATTGCAGATGCACCGAATATTCAGTTGATATTTGGATTGGTATTACATTTTTACTTCCAAAATACCAATTCAATATTTTAAATTTATGAAATTACTTTTATTCACTTGTTTATCCATTCTAGAAAGATGGCATTTTAGAAAGTAATTAACATTAAAGTTATTCATGTAAAACTGAAAGATATTTGATGTTGTAGGTATAGCACTAGATTGTAAATTGAAGACACTATATAACTTGCAATATGCTGTCTGAGATTCAGCAATCGAATTCTTAACTTTCCTTTTAAATCGTTGCACAGATTTTTTAACTTAATAAAAACAATGCTAATCTGAACGTTTTTACTAATCTTTAATGCAAGTGCAAAGCTGAATTTAAAAGATCGGAAGGATTCCTTTAAAAAAGCAATAGAGAGACTAACAACAAATTCAACCTGTAAGAAGTGTGAAACAACTGTCTTACGCAAACATTAAAACATAACCTTAATAAAGGTTACTAAATCATTTGAAGTAACATTTCAGATCACTTACCTTTATTTCAGTTAATCATCAATTCATTGCTTACAGAAAGGTGAAAGGTCAAACATTTTCAGTAACGGTCGTTGGAAAACGTAAAACAAAACATTTGATTGTTGATTTGAATCTCAATCGCTTAGACTGTAGCGCCACCTAGGTTTTTCTCAGTTGTTCCAGGCCCGGAAGGACCGAAGAAAGCGCGCATTTTTATCACGGTGGTCCCGCCAATAAACGTAACGCGAGATGGTGAATACTAAGCTCGTTATTTTAACTTTTAGTACTCCTGTCCTCCCTTAACGTGTAAAAGCAGGTTATCTCTCTTATCCGGTCAAACCATACATCCGAAATCCGCTCTGGTGTTTACAATGCCAGCAGTTTAGACATTCGAAGATTTCATTCCGTGGTACTAAGAGGCGTGTCAGATGTGCAGAGCCCGGCCACGGTAGCGGAAAAATCATGGAAAAAAAAGTTAGGAATAGCTCTTATTTAAATTGATAAATTCAAAAATGTGAACAAAATTCTCTCAATTCCAATAGGAATTTATCAAAGAATTAGTTACTGAAAATAATATCCACAAACGACATAATTAAAAAAAAAAAAAAAAAAAACCGGTGGTGCTAAAAATCAAGTGCGTAATGCAATAAACACCTAGTGAATTTACGAAACGCGTGCCCCAAAATGCCATCAGTATTTTTCCGTCTTCCCTGTTATTCATTAAAATGGAATCGTCTTAACATGGCCGATTGCCAAATTACATACAATCTGTTGTCAAACAGTACCTGCATTATTTTGAACCGTCTTACTATCTTTCAGAATTAACTCAAAAGGCTGATATATTCCCATACACAGGTTTCAGAATGTTTAAAAGTACGCAATATATATAAATCTGTTGTTGGATGCAGTGCGAGTTGTACCAGAGCTTTTCAATTTTTTACACACTGAAATATCGGGAGACAAAAATTAGCATTAATGTAAATTTCCTGATAGTGAGCCAAGAATTAATGAGAAACTTTTGAAAACAATTATAACGATTTTATTAATAGCATCTTGAGATTGTTCCCAACGCAAGAAGTACGAGGCCTGTCTAAAAAGTATCCGACCTTTGGCTATAAAAAATATTTTGAATACTGGACGGGGTTGGGACCCTAATCCCCTTCAAAGTAGGCCCCTTGTACTTGCACACACTTAGCCCACCGATCCTTCCACTGCCGGAAACACCTCTGGAAGTCTTCTTTTGGAATGGTGTTCATCTCCGTCGTCGCGTTCCGCATTATCTCTTCTCTACTTTCAAAATGGGATCCTTTCAGTGGGGTCTTCAATTTGTGAAACAACCAGAAGTCGCAAGGAGCCATGTCTGGAGAGTAGGGAGGTTGGCGAACGGTTGAAATTCCATGTTTGGCCAAGAAATTTTGGATCAAGTGGGATGAATGTGCGGGGGCGTTGTCGTGATGCAGTTGCCAGTTTTTCGCCGTCCACATGTCTGGTGTTTTGCGCCGAACTGCGTCACGGAGTCGCCGGAGAACATCCTGATAGTACTCCTTTGTCACTGTTTGTCCTTGCGGTGCGTATTCGTGATGCACAATTCCACGGACATCAAAGAAGACAGTCAGCAGCACCTTGATTTTGCTTCGCACCTGTCGCGCTTTCTTCGGTCTTGGAGACTCGGGATGCTTCCATTGCGACGACTGTCTTTTTGTTTCTGGGTCGTACCCGTACACCCATGACTCATCTCCAGTTATCACGGTGTTCAGAAACCCAGGATCAGCGTTGGCGGTGTCCAGAAGGTCCTGTGCAACTTCAAGGCGGAGGTCTTTTTGTTCCGGTGACAGCAACTTGGGCACGAATTTCGCAGCCACTCTGTGCATGTTCAAATCATCACGCAAAATTGCATATGCCGAATCTTTACTTACTCCAACCTCTTGGGCAATCTCCCGCACGGTCAAACGACGCTCTGTCATTACCAAATTTCCACCCTCTCAACAACAGCTGCACTCCGAGCAGTTTGGGGCCTGCCAGAACGCTCGTCACTCTCCGCCGATATGCGGCCATTTTTGAATCGGTTGAACCACTCCTTAATTTGGGTTACACCCATCGCATCTTCTCCAAACACCTGCTGAATCTTACGAATTGTTTCGCATTGAGAATCACCAAGTTTTTGACAAAATTTGATGCAGTATCTTTGCTCAACACGTTCAGTCATCTTGAAAGAATTAGTAATCCGACGAACACGTTGTGTAGCACCTCACTCAGCGACCGACAGGCAGCGACTGACGCGCTGGAAGGTGGGGATAAAATTCACACATGCGCATGAAGGTCTCTTCCTTTACTGTGTACAGTGGCGCCACGCTATCGTCTCTATTTTGCGCGGGAAAATCAAAGGTCGGATACTTTTTAGACAGGCCTCGTATATTGCGTTGGGTTTGCAACTGCTGTCCATTATATGGTTTTGTTGTTCTACTAGTTCAATTTTATTTTCCAGCTTAATCTTGGTCTCTTCAAGGACCAATCTTGAAGCTTGATAATCATTCGTTCTTGAGCTGATTTTTTCCTGGGAATCCAGCAATTGCTTGGCTGTCGGCGCAGGCACAACCAAGCCTCGTACTCTCTTACGTTGTTGCTTGCCTTTGCTTGATCCAGGACGAGGTGTTGCACCCACATGATGCATCTTTTGTTGGGGCGCACAAGGTGTTGTAACTGGGCTTGCCGTCACGTAATTTATTTTTGACGCTCCAGTCTCATAATTTATAAATGCTACAACATTCCCTAGTTGAGCATTCAGGCGCTGCAGGTGCACAATCGACAGCCTACTGCTTCTTGAAAAATGCTATGATTTAACTCCTTTAGGACATTTCTTATGCTGTGGTTTGTCATCTGTTGACATAACATTAAAAAGGGTAGCAAGAATAGAAGTTTTCATTTTTTGTATATCTGGCGCATTTTCTTTCAAGTCTTTCCTATAATACTTTTGCAGTTTCACAATAATAGAGTCAGTATAGTAAGGTTCCCTTTCTTGCGACCCCCATGATTCATTTTGTTTACTCGCCATTCCTTAACTTTGTTGTGTAGAACTGTGTCTAACATTTTCGAGACGAGGTTTATGCATTGTTCTTTTTCAATGGTTATATCTTCTCCATAAATATTTTCTTCGGTCAAACTTTAAAATGCATTAGAATCACTATCGAAAAACGTATTTTATTAATTTCAACGCTGAGTGGACCTCCATGCTTCCTGATGAACCACTAAAATTTTTCTGGCAAGCAGATTCATGTCCTTCTTTCCAAACATTATTATACGTACCATTTTAGATCATTTTAAAACAGTTATAGTTCGTTGCAGTGTTTAATGTTTTGGTCATTGAGTTTAAAGCAAATGCAGCATCCTTCAGGACAGAAAAAAAAAAGTCTTTATAAGAAAGAACTGATAAAAAACTTGACATGCGGGAAGACGTAGATTGGAAGGACGTAAAATTGGAGATATTTAAAACGTGTGATTGTTGCACCCGTAACAGTGGAATTGCCCAGCTGTATTAAATTATTTGTGTAATTAAAATTAGTTGCCTATTTCTTGGGAATAGATTTTCTTAATAATTTACCCGCTCTTCTACCCAGCGATTGAGAGGCGGTCAATGCCCCTGCATTGAAGTCAATTACAATTGATAATAACCTATTTTGGAGGAACCTGTATCTTATTTTTTGCCTGCGCTTTAGTGTCTGTTCGCCCCTGAATTGCGCGTAGCGGTACTGATCCATACGCTCTTCTGCTTGGAGCACTTCTACACTGTTAAAAATGGGTATTCAAAAATAATGAAAATTTACTCATTTTTGAATACTTTCATTACTCAATATAGCTCCGAATCAATAAGGTTCAATTTTGAGAAACACATGTACTCATTTTTTTGAGTACATTCTGGTAATCAAATATGAGTACACATTTGTTTCAATTATAAACACATTCATTAATTAATAATGAGTTTTTAGCTCAGTTATATGTACTCATTTTTGAGTACATTTAGAAATCAAATATAAACTCATTCATTAATCAATAATGAGTTTTTAGCTCAGTTATATGTACTCATTTTTGAATACATTTAGAAATCAAGTATAATGGCTTATTTCAAATATATGAATTGGGTCAGCTCACTTTTGAAAACATTTTGAATTCACATTCTAAGTATTGCCATGCACTTTAGTGCAATTATCATTTCAGTCATTTAAAAGTCCATAAAAATTTTTGAGTAAAGTAGTGTGAAAATAAGTGAATTTTGTGTTCCATTTTTTTAAATGCATAATGTAAAAAAAATTCCGTAAAAATTACGGTTTTTTACCGGCAGCTGGGTTGGTTGTGCAAAACTGTAAAATTTGCGGAGAATACCCCTCAATAGAATGGTGTTTTACTATACAAGGCCAAATTTTTCCCATAAAATTTACAGAGGGGCCGTGGTAGCCCGATCGGTAGAGTGTCGGATTCGGAGCCGGAGGGCCTCGGGTTCGAACAACGCCCCCTATATCTGGAAGGCCTGCTCACGGGCGAGTCACGTGGTCAAAATGAGGCCAGTTTCTCTCGCGCCGTGACTTGACGGAAATCGGTCGGGAAAGCGCCGTGCGTACAATGTAACACGAATTTAAATATTAAATAAAACAAAGGTGACGCATATCTTTTTTCAATTAAATCACCAATCTAATAGAATAGACAGCTTATTTCTACTTCACCTCACAAAATCACTTATTTTACTAATTTTATAAGTGAAACTTGTGCGTTTTCCAGGGCAGAAAATTAATCTTCAAATTTTACTTTCACACGTTTTCAAAATTTCAAATAGACATCGGGGGGTTGGGGAAACTTGTACCGTAAATAATTATAAAATTATTTAGAGCGTACATTTTTTTCATGTAGGGTTATTAATAAATGAGAAATATTTTATTGAGTCTTGTTTAATTTGAAGTTTCCAAGTTTCTTTTTTCTTTTTTTTGAAGAAATAATTATCTCTGATTTTTCAACTTAATCTGCTTTGGTAAAATGTTCTTTTGCTATAAATATCAAAATAGGCAATTAGTTGAAGACTTTTGGGTGGAACTATACAGCTTTGGCAAATTAGTATAACTACTTCAAAAGGAAAATAAATAAGTTGAGCCAACACATAAGTAAATAAATATTCCTAATATATTTTAAACAAAATATCTGTGAACAAATAAATGACTTAATTGTTTAAAGAGATTTTGCTTTTGTTCATATTGATGTAATTTTGTACTTTCACACAAGTAATCCTTTCTTGTAGAAAAAGTTCTGAAAAAAATTGAAAAAAAAAAAAAAAGGAATGCTTAGCATATGTTATGCTTTCAACTACCTTATGAATGTGATACTCAAATAAAGACAATATTTTAAGCACAGTAACTTTTATTTGCACATGATAACACATACATCACATAAAAAACACCTATTACCATTTATGTTACACATGAGGTCAAACAAGAGCTAACACTCAAATTATTAAGCTATTAGGAACTCACAATCAAAAACATGAAAAATTAAGAATCAAGTACTAACAGTTCACACTACATATGCAGAGGTGGTGGTCTACTATTTTACTCTCATAAAGCACGGTTTAATTTAATTGACTCTTTTCTTTTTTATATACAGCATCAATAATGATTAATAATAATTAAATTTTAATTGATAAAACTTAAAATTATTAAATAAAATAGAAAAATTCAGTTTTTTTAAAAAGGGTTTAAGAAGATGTTCATTTCTCTTTGTACAATACATTAAGAAACTTCATTGTCCATAACTAATTAGAAATTAAAATTCTGCACACTTTCACAATCAGGGTTGCTAATCAATTTTGCAAGAAAAATTCCCTATGATTTCCCTGCATGAAAATGAAACATTATAAACGAGCGGACACTGATATTTGAAAAAGAACATAAATATCTTGATAATTTCACCACAGGTTTTTAAAAAAAAATCTAAATAAGTAAGGAAAAATAAATAAGAATTCATAATAACTGAAATAATAGCATGGTGATTGAATATATTCAACTTTTTACTCCAAAAAAAAAAAAAAAAAAACTTCTTTTGACCATTCATTACATGGACCTAAAAGTGTGTAAGTGATCCAGAATAATGATTATTGACGACTAATTTCATACACTCAAAATTATCATGAAATTCAAGAATCTATTTTTATGATGAATATTTTAATATTTAACTTGAAAATAAAAACTTAAGCAAAATTGCCATTTTTTATTTTATTTTACTTTATTAATATTATCATTATAATTATTACTAGTAATTTATTTGTTTTTTGGTGGTTTATATATTAGGAAATTGATTTTCGCAACTTCAATTTAAGAAGAAAAAAATTTCCTGTATTTTCCAGGTTTTTGAGGAAATTTTTGAAATTTGCTCTATGGTCAGTTCTTTTTATATATATATACATATATTTGAATTCCCTATGTTTTCCCTGTTTCTTCAGGTTTCCCTGTGGCGTGGCAACCCTGACAATAATCTGCAATGTACATCACATTGTTTCCACCTATTCCCTAGGTTGTAATTTAAAAATAGTTTAGGATAATTCAGTCAAACTTTTACATTTTAAAAGATAACTCATAGAAACAATATAAAATTGCTTATTTATTTAGTGTGGACAATTTACGTGCATCTTTCTTAAATTTTTTCAGTGTATTTTTTTCTTTTTGATCTTTTTTCATTTTTTGAAGAGAATCATTTTGTTTTTTGCAAAAGTTGTTCAAAAATATATTAATGAAAACCCATACAATTTGTTTTACAAGAAACAGAGAATCATGACTCTCACATTCATCGATACCTAGAGAAATATCATTTTCATCCAGTACATCAAGAGTTAAATATTTTACAACCTTTCTGTGATTTTGACAACTGATAAAATTTGATTCAAAATGTGTTGACAACAATTTGTTTACAACTGCATATGTGAATTGAGAAACACAAACAACTTCGGGATGTGGGTATTTCAACCCCCCTCTGTCTAATTTTGATATCCAATCATTGTTTACATCTGTGTCAAGGGGCTTATCAATGCATAAAGTTGATCGACATTGTTCACACTTTAGTTTCAATAGAACTTTATGAGCTGCATATCCACTAATGTATGTTAAAATTGGCAAACTCGATTGAGTACTTACCATTTCTTCCGGAGTGATTAGAAAACCATTAAAAAAAGGATATGAATCTGAGCTATCTTCATCTTCATCCCAATGTTTGTCCTGAAAAAAACTTAGTAACAATTATCCACAACTTTTCGATTTTAACACAAGGGGTAAAATTGTTTGCATTCTCAATTTTGTTTCAGTGTCATAAATTTGACGTATACTGACATTGTAATTTGACCCTGCCAATGTACGGTAAGACCCAAATCTGTCTTCTAATGAGTCTGTTTGTATTTTCCCTGGTAAAAAATAATCGAAATTTAAAGTTTTAAAACTGTACTCGGCAAGAGCAAGCATAGCTTTTGTAGTATGACTTATGGCTAGATGGGTTTGCTTTGTTAATCCACCAGTTGTACAATTCATTTCCTCCCATTTGTCTAACCAATTAATAAAGTTACTTAAGAACTTATACTGAGCTGTGTCAGTATTTGGTGTGAGAGGCGTTTGGAACTCATCCCTTTTATGCTCACCCTTATACAAAGTTTTCACATTCATTATTGACCACCACTTGCAAAGAATCTGAATGTAGTCCGCTGTTTGAATATGATGGTTTATATCATTTTCCTCACCAACCAGTTTAAGACCTTCAGCCACTACATTATTAAAAATTTGTAAGACCAGTTTCACATTTTGTTTCTCAAAGCTGGTTGGAGCCAATGCTTTTTCTGACAGCCCATAACCATACTTTAACAACTTTTCAGATTCAATTTCATGCAATTTTTTTAATGCATGAAAAGAAGCTGTACAAAAAGGTAGAAGGGTGTCAAAATTGGGATAGTACATGCAAGTGCCTAGATTTTTTTCATTGATCCAATTATTTCTAAGGCACTTGAGGATATGAACGGAATCAAAAGAAAAATAGAAATATTTTCCTGGATTTCCAGGATAATCATACCTAACCCGCAACTCAGGGGAGAGGCAAACATACTAACGGCCTTTTTATTAATAGCATTATTGTCAGTGGCTACTGATATGACATTAAACCCTATGGCAGCTAAACCAATCAAGATTTTTTTTATATATGAATGGAAATCGTCAGCATCTATGCTACGGACTGGCAAAATATGTGCCACATCTTTGTACGGAGACAATAAACTTTGGATCATAAATGTGAAAGCACTGGATGCAGCATTTGAGTCATTGTGGGACATACCAAATATTTTCCCCCCGACATAATCAAAATTAGGCTTTAAATGTATTTCATCAATCATCAAACTGATAATTTTCTCTTTCTCCTCTAAAAAAGTATATTTTTGTTTTACATAACTTAAAAAATTCTCATCATCTTGTTCTCTGCAAGGATTCACATTAAATTCTGCACATATTCTTCTCAAAGTACTTACATGAGGTAAAATAAAAACATTTGAACTTCGTAAAAATTTGTAACAATGAGGAGAAATAGACTTTAAGAGATAACAAAATACGAGAAAACTGGGAGAATACCTACGTTGCTGTTTTGTTACATTAAAGTTAGCAAACTGTTCAATTACAAAATTTAAAAACTTGATCTGTGAATCATCATTGCAACTATCTTTAAGTTTTAGGAGAAGCTGAACAACAACATCACAAATTACTTTTGATTCAGAATTATTCACATCTGACTTACTTAACATTTTCTAAGAAGACAAAATTTTAAACAATATATTTGAATCATCGACTTTCATTGGAAAATCAAAAGTATCTAGTTTTTTTAACGAAAATTTTTTATGGAATACATATACATTTAAATCATTCTTTACAAGCATGCTGCACAATGCCTCATGAGTTTCTGACAGATGCAACAAGAGCACGGAATCTTCTTTAGGAATGTAAGTCCAAAATTCATCAAGTTTTTGCTCTTGAAAACATTGCTTCAGTTCTTTTAAGGTAGAAAACAGAGTTTTGTTTTTATACTCATTGTCAGCAATAATACTTGCCTCTTGAGCTTTTTTAAAGAGAGATTCCTCTAATCTCTTACGTTTTTTAGAAGGAGATTCTCGTGCAGGTGTGACTGATGGCTGGAGGTAAGATGGACAGTTACCCGGCAAAAATACAGGAATTGCTCCGTCTCTTAAACGAGGATGTTTTAGTTCACTCTTTAGAAGTCTCATCGACTTTTCATCGAAGAATTCTGCTTCATGAAGAATGTCTTCTTTGCGAAAATGTAATTCACATACCTAAGGAATAGAAAACTCATCCATAAAAAAACATATGCAAAAAAAAATATTGAATATTAAGAAAAGCGTTTAACTGAAAATGATAAAACTCAACGATATTGAACTGTATTTTTCTACTTAAAATCGGGCAGATAGGTGCAGAAAAAGATTTTAAAAAATCTTTCTGCAATAATAATTATCTGTCATCTTATAGATATGCGACAGGCGTCTCAGCATTGCATTGTTTACCTGATATCGAATGTTGCATAATTTTTAAAATTGCAACTTTGTTTAACAAAATTATTACTTAGCGAAAAATAATTATGTTTCACTTTCAAATATATTTTGTTGATATGATCAACTATATTTGTTAGAACACCAGTGACATAGCCACGGGGGTCCAGACCTTTCCCCTAAAATGAGTAAGAAAATTCAAAAATAAAAGTGTCCACTCTTTTAATATTTTCCTATTGCATGCATAAGATATGGAAATCAAATCTGAGCGCATACATTCCCCAACTCTTAAATTTTGTTATAAAAAACAAGTTTCACAAAAAAAAAAAAAAAAAAAAAAAGAAGACGTAATTGGGTTGTGCTTTTCCTATGAAAAAATGCCAAATGTCTTCGAAGAAGAGCATCGATTTGGATTAAAGATGCATCAAGTTTAAAATAGAAAATTTTTGAACTATTTTATGAAGTGTAAATGCATTTCCATTTAACATAGTAAATTTATCTATATATAAAGTATAATTATCAATTTAATTTAAAATAAATGATAAACCATTTCAAAAAAAGCAAAAAAAATAAATAAATAAAATAATATAGTAAATGGGTAATTTGCTTTATGTTTGTCTGCAAGTAAAAACTGATGTTTATTATTATTAGTTGCATTCTGTTCATTACTTTATTATTTTTCATTCTTTCATATTTTATTTTCATATTGGTCCCCCGACACGACGACGCTTGGATATATTACTGCTATTATTTATAAGGCAATTTATCAGAAACCTCAAAAGCCGATAAATATATTATTTTAAACATTTTTTAGTCGGGTATTTTTAGTTCTTTATTTTAGTTTTATTTAAGGTTTTTTTTAGTCGGGGGTTTTTTAAATTTTAAATTTTAGTTTCATTTAAAGTTTTTTCCAGTAGGCGATTTTTAAAATTTTTAATTTAATTTTTATTTCATGCTTTTTAAAGGCCAGAATTCAAACTTTCCCGGACGTGAAATTGTAACACGGGATTCTGTGCCACTGAATCTGCGTATTCTGACAATAGTTGCAATTCAAGTTATTGCTAACCGTAGTATGCAAGTTATTGCTCACCGTGATATGTAACTCATTGCTCACCGTATGCAACATAGTGTTGGAAAAAGGTTTTGTTCACCATGCAATTCGTAATTATGTTGCACAAAGTTATTGTAAATACGCGATCGTAATATACAGTCGGACCTCCATACATCGAAGTAGCAAATTGCCGGGAAAAAATTCGATATATAGAAACGATCTTATTTTAACATAAAAAACTTCTAAATCATTAAAACGTGCATGAAACCCAATTTATAATTTAAACGAGCATTAAATGAAAGATAAAAATATTAATTTTGCAGAAATTACATTTTTGCGCCTTCATACATCTTCATTCTTCGGCAAATCAACTTGATCTGTAACATTAGGGGATTTTCGTTTTGACAATGGAATCGAGTGAAAAGTAAAAAATCAATCTACTTAACTTGAATGATTTTTACTGAAGCTAAAAAGACTAGGAATGATACTCAACAGACAAAAGGGATAGCTTGAAACTGATTTTACAGTGATAGGGTCTGGTGGGGTAAAGTGGTCATAAAATCGTATGTTTTCAACTTAGGTGGATAATAAATGCAACAAATTCTTTAAACACTTCAACTTTTTTTGTTGTTATTTTACATTGCATTATTAAAGAACACGGTACATTAAATTTTAGGAAGAAAAATATTGATTTTAGTAGTTTTATAGAACTTTCTTTTCCCTATGTTTTTATGACCACTTTACCCCATGGGGTGGGGGAAAGTGGTCATAGCATGGGGTAAAGTGGTCATAGTTAAAAATAGTAGCAAAACCATTATAAAAAACCCTAATACTTGTATATTTCAGTTGTTTTTATAATTACAAGTATATTCACGAGTACATGTGTACACGAATATATACGTGTTGTATTGTACACGAGTAAACACGTTCCTATATGAGTAGATACATGTATACATCAGATACATGCATGCACGTGCCTACTCAAGTATATACGTATAAATACGAGTATATAAGCATGTATACTTGATTACCTATAGGAGTCTATACGTGTCTACATGAGTACATACGTATCACATGTATATACGTGTCACGTATATGTACGTGTCACGTGTATATACGAGTATATACGCGTATAAACGAACATCATATGCGCGTATGCACTTGTATCTCGAGAAAATACGTGCATACTTGAGTATATATGTGTATACTAGAAGTATATACGCATATATAAGTGTACGTACATACATATACGGGTGTACACGAGTTAATTCGTGGATACATCCAGTGCGTCTGTGTGTCTACTCACGTATATATAATATGGAAGCACGAGTATATACACATGTACACGTGTACACACGATTAAATACCTGTATAGACGTATATACGTACATTATCGTGTATACACCAGTATATGTATGTGTACACGAGAATATACGCTTATATACATGTCGGCCTACAGAGTGAATCTAAGCTCTTGGGCAAAAATCAAAGGGGTGTGAGAGGGGAGGATAGAAAGATAAGAGGAAGAAAGATAAGAAGCAAAGAATCATAAGGAAGTTATAATCACTGACGGGCTACATGCACACAAAGCCAGGAGGCAAAGCAGGGCACAAATTTGTTGCACACAGATGATTTTACCTAACATTTTAGTTTTTAAGAAATATTTAGAGCAGTTGTTGAAAGTTACGGTCCGTAGTAGCTCTAATACACGCATCGCAACAAAGGCGCAGCGGCTGATGAAAAATTTTCAAAAGTCTCGTTTTTGCAACAGAGAGGGATCTGTAAATGCGACGCTAATATATATATATATATATAGAAATTTGTGACTTTTTTTGCATCCATCATTTTCTCACTTTGCGTGCATGTAGCGCGTCAGCATTGTGTTTGTGACCATATGTTCCTTACTAACTCTTACTTCTTCTCCTCTCCTCTAACACCTTTTATTAATTTGCTCAAGAATGCAAACTCAACCTGTACACTTTTATATCATATGCTTGTATGTAAGTGTCTACTCGAGTACGTACGCGTATATACCTGAGTATATAACTGTTCTTATATATACGAGTATAAGCGAGCATATACGTGTATAGTAGAATGTATAGCTGTGTGGATAAAAAATATTTGCAGATACCCATATATGTATTTATTGGCGCATTTATGTGAATACGTCTATGTACATGTCTACACGAGTATATATGCGTATATATATACGCATATACTCGTATATTTAACCCCGTTTACTGTAAAAACAATACATATTGAGTAAAATTATTATTTAATTTGTATCTGCCTTATACCTAAAGATTAAGTGACATTAGAAGAACAATATTCGTTAAGCCTAATATTATGACCACTTTACCCCATCTTACTTAAATTGTTCTAAAAAATTATCTAAAATAGATTCAGCTAACTGCTAGTGAGTAAGAGTTCTTGAGAAATGTAGGAAGCTTCTTGTACAGTCAATCTGTTCCTAATTCTAACAAACAAAATTTCCCAAGGATGTTAAAATAGGTGTTTAGATTTTAAAATTTTTCATGTTCACGAAAAATATTTTTTTTTACCAAAAAAAATTTTTCCAGTTGTAAAATTTTGTATTCAAAATGTAGTTTCTAACTGCTTTACTCTAAAATAAAAGTTTCACATTCATTCGAACGTTTATTTCCAAGCTATAGCCATTTATTTGACGTATGACCACTTTACCCCATTGACCACTTTCCCCCACCAGACCCTACTGGTTACAACTAAGATTTGAAATAAACTTGAGGGAATGTAAGAACTCCAGAACGGAACAACGACCGAACTACACACTCCTAAACCCCAGATTCCTCAAGTTTTGTAGCAACCTTTAGTGAACATAATTTTCTCCGCTAAGCTTCATTTTTCATGATATGAACAGTCTAAAGCAGAGAAAAACCTACGAGTATCTCGAAAAAAATTTCGATATATAGAGATTTTTTCGATATATAGAAACAACTTTTCTATGTAATGAACATAGAAATTTGCTGGGATTTCGATACATAGAAAATTTCGATATGTGGAAGTTCGATATATGGAGGTCCGACTGTAGTTATTGCTCACCGTATGTAATATAGAATTGAAAAAATGTTTTTCCCCGTACATTTTGTAATTAGAGTTGTAATATTCTGTTGTAAAAAAGTTTTTGCTCACTGTGCACTTCAAAATTATGAAACACAAAGATAATATAAATATGTGATTGTAAAATAGTTATTGCTCACCGTAGAATGACTGTTATGGCTCACCGTATGTGATGCAGTACTATTTATAAATTATTGCTTACTGTGCATTACATAACTTATAGACGCAGTGAAAGGTTTTTTTTGTAAATTGCATAATGCATCATTCAAAAAATGAAGATCTTTTTTCACAGGAGGTGAAAAACATCTCGGCTCTTTTATGTAAATGCAACTTCTATCCAAAACCAATGTATGTATGACGTTTTTTATATCTCACCATGCATTTATCAATTTTTTAGAAGTATTTAACAGTTTATTTGTAAATTGCACAATGCAGCATTGATGTCTCTCAAGTTTCTGTAAAAATGTAAAATTTTCTTTAAAAACGAAGTTCTATTTTCACAAAGAGTATGAAGCTTCTCAATGGCGGGAAGCACCATGGTCTTACATGTAAATACTAACATTATCCCTAAGTAATCCTTCTATATTGTTTATTATTGTTCACCGTGCATTTCATAATTTATACAAGTAACTCATGATGTATTTGTTAATGATACAATGCATGATTAATAATCAAAAATTATTGTAAAAATGTGAAGTTTACTTTAAAACTGTTAGAGAAAAGCATTTCTCTCTCTCTCTCTCTCAGCTCTTACATGTAAATGCAATTCCTATCCATAATAATTGAGTATATAATGTTTTTAATTGTTAACTATGTATTGATTAATTTATAGGAGTAACTTAATAGTTTGCTTGTCAATTTAACATTACGGTATTAATTTTTCATATTGTAAGCAAATATAGTCTCGTTATGGAGAACTTATTATCAAGTGGAATGAATAAATATCCTACTGCTGTTATAGTTGTAGTTATTTTTGCCCCTAATTCCTTCGTTTTGTATTTAAACTGAACTTTTAAATATTTTTTAAGAGGGTTATTTGATATTTAAATTGTTTAGTTTAATATTTTTTTAGAGTTTGTTTTCCATTTTGATACATTTTGTATTCTTGTTACACAGAATGTTTTGAATAAAAATTAAGAATTAAATTTTAAATTTCATCACCACTAATTTCAGCAAAATTTGACAAGCAGATACGCGTTTTATTTATTTACGCGAGGGAGCAAAGCTTAGGATTGCGGGGGGGGGGGGCATTCCCTTGACCCGATTGAACATTACTAAAATCTAGCAAGCCTGTGCATGGCCGAGTGAATCATACTAAAGATTAGGAAATCTTATCAATAGTTATGTAACGATTAATCATTAATATGTTCACTGAAATATGTTGAATTCAAATCCGTATTTCTGGTTACTTTTCGGCAAAAAGGTTTTTATATTAGTGGTATTTCGAAAGAAAAAATATTTTTGCAGTGAAACACACAAGTGTTCCAAAAATGTATTCATGCAACGATTTATGCTTGGTGAGAACCTAATTTCTTCCATAGCTGTTTGTGCAAGATGTTGCTTTCGCTTTTTTTTTTTTCAAATTTGAAGAGTAAAATATAAATAATAAAATTTACGAAACTCGTTATGAACTTTCCTTTCACAGTTTGAAAACATATCCACATAAAATATAACGTTTAAAAAATGTTCCGAGAACAGTCGGATGTTGAATGTTCTATCGAGCAATTTAGGCAAGTAATTTTTGGGTAATTTAGATACAACCCTTCAATTATTATCCTTACTACGATAATAAAGGTTACGAAGCTCGTTATGAACTTTCTTTCACAGTTTGAAAACATATATATCCACATAAAATATAATGTTTAAAAATATGTTCCGAGCACAGTCGGATGTTGAATGTGCTATCGAGCAATTTAGGCAAGTAATTTTTGGGTAATTTAGATACAACCCTTCATTTATTATCCTTACTATGATAATAAAAGTAAAACTTACTTTCAAAGTTCGATGAAAACTCTTCCAATTTCCAATCTTCTAGTTTTTTTTTGACGAACTGATCAGCCATTTCGATCGCTCCGCAAGACAGCACGAAACGCCGAAAGCGTATGAACATTGTCGACACTTGTTCACTCTCTTGAGCGACGCGTAGCATGCGCAATAAGAAAAGAGTTCGAAGCTCGCGAGTTTTATTCTTGGAAGTCACGCTTATTATATTTCCTATTTATACATGAATATTTATTAAACCATGTTCTTGAAACGTTAGCTGCAGTATTAAATGATTGTATGCATCTTTATTCATGAATTAGTGTTTGATAATGTGTTGTATTCTTATATGATGACTTGGGTATGTTCGTATATGATGACTCGTATTTCTCGTATGTTTGTATTTGATGCCACATTTACTCATTTTTGAATCAATTGTATTAAAAAAAAAATGAATACATTCAGAGTTTCATTTTTGAATACATTTTTTTTAACAGTGTATTAACCTCCAAACAGAAGGATGTTTTACAGAGGCCAATTTGTTCAGTCTGTTATTAAACCCTTCGATTAAATTATTCGTTCTGTTCCCGCCAGTCAGTGTCGAGGTATGTGCACTCCACATTCATGGGGGAAACAAAGGTGGTGATCTTCGGAGTATTATACGTCCTCCATTGTCAGGTGAGGATTTTTTGTACCTACCAGATACATGATGTGTCTTCGAAATACAGAATCAACTCCAAACTGTATGATGGGGGGGGGGCTCTTGTTTCAGGGGGGAGCCAAAAAACCAGCCTTAATTTCATTAGCTGGCAAAAAGGCCAGCGCCATCAGTTTCCCAATGAATGCTCTGAACTCTGGGTCTGTTTTATAAGGCCACAATAGCAATGAATGCTCAAAGGAATTCAAATGTGTCGACTGCGAAGGAGACCACCCGTCCTACTTTAGAAAATGTCCAAAATGGCTCTCTGAAAAAGAAATACAGGTAGTTAAAACTACTCAGAATATATCATACCCAGACGCAAAAAAAAAATAGTTCAGTCTCGTGCTCCTTCAGCTGGACTTTCATATAGTGCAGCAGTTAGAAAAGTATTCAAATTCCACCAGTTCACGAACAGATCCTAAAAATTAACACAATAACCAGCTCTAAATCAACTAATTCCTCTAAATCAAAAAATAAACAGCTTAATAATGCTAAACCACCACCAAAAAATTTTAACGAAATTAAAATACAAACTGCACAAAATCAGAGTTCAAGTTACTCTGCTACATTAATTTCGAACAAACCAACTGAGCAAAAGCAAAAGAAAACAGTGGAAAAAAAGAAAATTATCCAAACGCGCGCGAAAATTGGGGTAGCCTCTAAATAGAGGCCCCCAAAATTTCATAATTTTAAAAAAGAGGACTCGACTTTCTAGCAAGAAAGTAAAATTGACCAATCCCAAATTGAAAAATTCCAACAACCTCCTCCCCAAGAGGAGGACGAAGATGTTGATTTTGAAGAACTTTCGCCATCCGACGATGAAGGGTGGACGGACCATCCCTCTTCATAAGCTGTCCTCTCTTCTTCCGGCCGTTTCTCCTTCCTTTTCTCTCCATGGCTCTGAGCATTCTTTCTTGGAACTGTCAGAGTTACTCGCATAATGTCACAGACATTAAAGATCTTGTCAAATATCACCAACCGACCATATTCTGTCTGCAAGAAACATTTCTGTCCCCTGTTGATAGACCGAGGTTGAAAGGTTTTGACATATACCGCAAAGTCTGCTTGTCAGGCGACCGTCATTGAGGAGTGACATTGCTAATCTCTAATGATTATGCATCTAGCCAGCTCAATATCAACACATCCCTGCAAGCAGTAGCTGCGCGAGTTCACCTTCACTCGCTGTTCACCGTTTGTTATGTATATATCCCACCTTATGACTTCAGAAGCGTGGAGTTGCAGACACTGGTTAATCAACTTCCTCCCCCATTTGACATCTTTGGGGATTTCAGTGGCCATAATCCTCTCTAGGGGAGTCCAGACTCCAACAGTAGAGGCTTAATAATTGAAAATTTTATTGAAGACAATGACCTTTGTGTCCTTAATAACGGTAAAAACACTTATTCTCATATAATTACCCAGACATACCATGCCTTCGACCTCGTAATATGCTCACCTTCTTTTCTGCCTCGCTTGGATTTCCAGGTGGAGGGTGGTCTCTACACCAGCGGCCACTTTCCGATCAGGATAATCTCTACTGGACGCTGCAGCCATTAGCAGCCTCAGCAAGCCCGACTTCGCATTGATCGAGCTGATTGGGCAGCATTTACCCAGTTGGCAGAAATAACATCGGAAGACGTGAATAATATTTATATAGATGTAGGCGGTAAGTCGAGTAACCGACATTATCTTTACGGCAGCGAACGTTGCTATTCCAAGAACCACTAAACGTAGGATCAAATTTCCTAAACCTTGATGGAAGTTTGATTGTCAGGAGACTCTTAAGGCACAAAAAAAGCGTGCAACACGTTTCGTCGTTATCCAACCACACAAAATCTTGTTGCACTTAAACGAGCTCGTGCTGAAGCTCGGAGGATTAGACGAAAAAGCCAGCGGGACTCGTGGCAGGCCTATGTCAGCATAATCACGACGTCCACCCCTTCCAAGACAGTATGGAATAAAATAAAAAAATCGCTGGAAACTACAATATATCGTGTGCTCCTTTTTATAGAAAAATGGGCTAATTTTATCCGATCACAAAGAGGTTGCTGACTGCATGGGGACTCATTTGACAAGTCTCCAGTGCAATTAACTATTGCTCAAAAATTGTAACCATCAAATCACGCAAGGAACAAAGAGTTCTAGATTTTAACCCTAGAGAAGTCGCGTCTCCTTTTGTTGCGCTAGTGCTCGCGCTTCGGTCTTTTCCCCGCTCTAACGATCCGTGAGACGAAAAAGAAATTTTGAATGATTTCTTTTAACGTGTTTTCTTCAGCTAGTAGAATAGATGCCATTTACTATACAAAAATATGTATTGAAGAAGAATTCATTACATCTAATTAATAAATATATCGTTAAAACATATAATGTTAAGTTTTTCAATCTATTAAACAAATAATTTTTAAAATGTACTTACCCAAAATAGAGAGATGCAAATAAGTCACGTATCAGCAAAGAAAACAATAGCTTGAAATTATAAAATTATTTAATTTTGTTCAGAGTCAAAATTGGTACATTTCGCACATTCTACACAAATGTTGAAGGAATGCTCTGTACACATGTACAAATTATATTTTTCGCATATTTTCTTCGTTTTGTCGAGCAATAAGAACACCGTTCAGTTTTAGGTGAGCGAAGCATTTTTTTTCCAGTTCTCCACAAAAGTGATCAATTTTCGTTTTCTAATTATTTGGTAAAGTAGATATTCTTTTCCTTTCATTTAAATGTTCTTTCAGCAAATCAAGTGCAAGATTTTTCAAAAACTGGCGCCGAATTATTTTTTTCCTCGTATTATGCTGAAATATTATGTGGCAGTTTATCCTGCAATGTTCATTGGAGAAAAAAATATTGTAAGAGGCCATCTATTGCTTTTTCTAGAGACCAAATATGAGCCTTTCATCTCGTCCACAACGTCGACCCTGCCTTTCGTTTCATAGTAGAAATTAATAATTTCTGGTTTCTTTTTTTTTTTTTTTTTTTTTTTGAATGTCCACAGCGTTATCATTATGCATTGTAGAGATCAGGAGAACAGCTTTATTTTTCTTTGGAACGTAAGATAGGATAGTCATATCTTTCTGAAATCCAAACTCACAAGAATAAATTTCTCTATTTTGGGAAGGTAAGAACGATGGTGGGATTTCTCTTTTATTTTTCCGTTAAGTCCCTACCATTGTGAGATTATGATCCTCCAAAAGATTTCGTGCTAAAGGGATAGAAGTAAACCAGTTATCCATCGTAATATTTCGGCCAAATATGGGTCTCATAATACGCTTCACAATTTCAGAAGCAGAATTGCTCTCTCAAAAAGGACCATCCAGCTGATCACCCGCAAAAATTTCTAATTTAGATGTACAAAAATACTTGGCATCAACTAAAGCAAAAATTTTTAAAGTATATTTTGCTGGTTTTGACTTTATGTACACCCGAAATGCGCACCGGCCTCGAAACTGTTCTAACATCTCATCTATTGTCAAGAACTCACTAGGTGTAAAATATTGCTGACAAGCATTATTGAAGTCAGAAAATATTTCTCTAATTGGAGCTAACCTATCTAGCAAACGTCTTTCCTTCCTTGTGCTTAGGTCGTCAAAACGTAAGCATTTTAATAAAAATCGAAACCTTCTCAGTGACATTGTGGCTCGAAACGCATCAACACCTGTTCCATCATCACTCCATAAATCAAATTTTGATGGGATGATCTCAAAACTCCGGCAAGGTAAAGTAAACCGAATACTGCTTTTAGTTCAGAAATACTAGTTTCTTTTGAGTCTCTTTCCCTCGAAAATTTTGATATTTGTTTTGTTATAAAATATTTGTATAGTTAACAATTTTATCAAGTACAGAGTCATGGAAAAATAATCTCCAAGCGTCTAAAATAGTTCTCGCATTTTGTACACCCTGTTTGGGGGCCTGGTAAATTTTAAAACTTTCATTCCATTTCGTTACATTATCTTTTCCAGTCAGAACGCAAGACGAATTAATTACAAAATTGATAGTAGATTCCGCACTAGAATCCTCCTCCTCATCAAATTGTGGAGGAGGATTCTAGTGTGTCTTTAATCATTATCTTCTTCAGGTGAACTAGCTTTATCACTTATTAAATCTTCGTCATTTAAACTATCCATAATCTTCAATGCTTCCTCAACCGATAGCGATTTTCTTTTAATTTAGAGTAAGATAAAAAACGTCAACGAGACATAAACAAAGACATAAGAAAGAACACTAAATTAAAGACAAAAAGCCAATCTCCTGAAGGAAGGGGAACAATTTGGGCTGTTGGATGTCCCCTAGGAGTTTTTTCAGAGATGGATGGAGCTGAGTGAAAAATTTAAAACGAATATGATTAAAAATTGGAAAACGGAGAGGATATGCAACACTGTTCGATTGACATTGCATGTGTTGTATATTGGAGTAGATTCGCGGCAAAAGAGATGTTTGTGGGTGAATCTCGCATGACCAATACGAAGACGGGCTACTAGTTCTCTTCTGGTGATATTTGATGACTTTAAACTTTTCGTCGAGCTCTGGATTGAGTGCAATTTATTTTGCGTTTCTCCATCCCAGCTTCGCTGCCAGTAGTTGTTAAGACAGTCACTAATTGAATTTTTAATATCGTCGAAAGGAACAAGATCATCGACCTGGGCACTTGCAGCTCAGTCAGCCGCCTCAGTGTCCCGGGATCCAACAAAAGAGAATATGGAAATTATTTTTTTTCCAGACTATTGTATAACATATATGAACATATTGCTAAAGAGTGGCTATTGTTGTTGCAGTGAGTGATGGCTTCTACCGAACTCTCTTTGCGTCAGTGTAGATCACCCACTGTTTATGATTTGATGAAGATATTGTTTGTAATGGTGGAAAAATTGCTTTTATTTCAGATGCAAAAACTGAACACGAAGTATTTAATTCATATGATATCGTATGGTCATCAATTATTGCCGCGAAGCCGACGGAATCGCTTGATTTTGATCCGTCGGTAAAAAATTTCCTTACATTGCGAAGGATTCTATTTCACTGCATTAAAATTTGTTAATATACAGAATCGGGTTTAGTGTCTTTTTGAAATTCATTGGGATAAGTACAGGAATACTGTTTAAAAGTATTGTATAAAATTCTTCATTTCAGAAATTGTCTAATATGAGATCCTATGCATATCTTAGTCTTGCAGTATATAGCCGGTAACACATACATTTTATCTTTGTTACCCAGTTTTGGGTCTTAGTTACAACAATACCGTTATATCTCATTGTTCTGAGTGATCTAAGTAATGTATTTGTTGGTTACGTATTGTTACAAAAATGATATTCTATGTCTTTTTCCCTTACAAGTAACCTCATTTCATGTTAACCTTACTTTCTCATAAGTTAATTACAATTCAGGACAGTACTTAAGACAATAATATGAAAATAATTACTACAGAAACACTTTTTATTTTACTAATATGCCTGCCAATTATATCATCTATCAATTTTACTCCCGAGAAAGATGATGTCAGATTTTGGACTTCAAAGGAAAAAAAAGTAAGACTTAGGTTGTATCTGGAAACTAGCTTTTTCATTATCGAACTTAACACAGTCAAGTGCCCATTAGAGTGGAGTGAGAAATCAAACTATGATAAACGTTAAGTAATAGTGCTGAAAAGTTGCCTTTTATAGAGATATTTAGTCACGCAAAAGGATTTCGTCAGAAAAAAAAATATCTTGAGGGTTCGCCCGCGCCTTGAAGTTGACCATTATTGCATAAAAAGTGGAAGAAGTTATTAATTCAAAGTTATCAAATTTTTATATCACTTAAGAATGGGCTTTTTGTGTAGATTACACACCGCATGTGATCATTTTTATTATTAACTATATTTTAAAGTTCCACATATGTTTTGAATTTGACGAATATAGCGTCGGAATGGAATAACATCGTGATACATTGAGAAAAATATTACAAGTTATTATTTGTAAAAATTTGCTTCCTTATTAATTAATTCTTGCATAGATTCGGTAAAAATAAGTTATACAAGCATTTCTTATCCAGTAAAAAAAAAAGATAATTCTCCATTTAGTCAATAACTTTAGCTCAAAAAGTAAAATTTGCCCGATAGGGAACAATGGTTGGTTAAGTGTAAAAATTTGAAAATGTAAATTTAGCTTGAAACAACCGAAATAAGTCACACCTCGAAACAAAAGAAGTTGCTAAATAAATTCTAACGATTTTTGAGTTCACAAACTGTAACTACATTTCACACCATAAAGCATGGTTTGGCTGGCTAGTCGGACCTATCTTGAGTGCTAACAATGTTTGTTCTTAGTGATGCAATGTGGGGCAATATTTCTGGATTCAAATCTGACTCTTAATCCATCTCTGTTGGTTAGACAAACTGTAGTTGACGCTTCTTTGTGTAATTTTACACATCGGCTCATTGTTTTAGTATAACGTGAGGTTTTGGAAATCGTACCATTTCTTTAAAAGTTTTATCGGAAATTCCTATTTTAGGTGAAGTATCCGAGTTTTCTCATACGCACCTATCAATGAGCTCAAAGATGCGCTCAATCTGGAATCAACAAATTTTTGTTGTCCAATCGAATTCTTCAACTTTGCCATCCTACTCCTACGGAAACCATGTTCTCAGATAGCGTTTCGATCTTCACCAATACTGAAGTTCTGTACAGTGGTTACTTTGAGAATCTAAAAAAATATTACAACGGGGAATGCAGATGATCGTCATCAGAGAACTGGGTTTGCGTCGGAATAAGACGACAAATTTGAAGAATTCTACTGAACATTGAAAATTTGCAATTTTAGATTTCAATTTCGGAGCTGAGAGACTACCATGAGCTCATCGATAAGCAGAAGTGAGAAAATTGGGCTCCACCTTTCCAAAATGGAAATTTCAGATAAAACTTTGAAGGAAATGGTGTTTAATTGCGTACCTTCAGTTATATGGTTTTCAAAACCTTACATGTGATACTTTTTGACCCTCCCCCCCACCCCCATGTAAAGGTAAGTAAGATTTTTCAAAACCCTCCCCCTATTCTTACGTAAGATTCCATTTCGTTTTTCAAAATAATAAAATAACGGATTTTGCATCAGTGGAATCTTTATTATAAATTCACTATAATAAAATTAAATCTTTTTGTCTTAATAAATATTTACTAAAAAGTTGGAATTTATACTGAATGTTTTTTTTTTCGTCATTTTTTTTTTGTATATGATGCGATACTAATTAAAAAAATTAAAACATGCCATATATAGTGCAATTCTTTTCTTACATTTTACTATATTCATTCTTTGAAAAACAAATAAAAAACAGCTCATCCTAATATGTTTTTACCTTCCAGACGCAAATAAAATATAATCCCTTCCAAACCACTTGTCCGCGTGATTTCTAACATAAAATGTCGACTTAGAAAATATTACGTAAGAATGAGTTTGACCCCCGTTCCCCACCAAAGTAAGGGTATGTAGAGATTTTTCCAACCCACGCCCCCCTCGGGACCCTTACGTAATTAATGAATGGCCCCGAATACATCAGTGAAAAGTAATTGAATATGTAAAAATTAAATACCATCAGGGTTGGTGTATAAAGTACGCAGCTCGATTAAAAACAGAGTTGTAAAATTAGTATCAGAAACATATGTTATCTGCGTTGTTTCTAACTGTTGAACATTTTGCGTATTTACTTCAGAGCATTTTCACACGTTGGAGCTACGGCTCGGAGAAGCCTGAATGGAAAGTACAGCGTAGTGACCGGAATAGCATTCTGCGTGTTATACATTTCCCATTGAAGCCCGGCAGAATTTTCTTTATTTTTCAGCTGCGTAATAAATGTGTGGTTTAATGTATCTTAAATTGTAAACTACAAGTTGAGAAAGAAAAATGTTTTACTTGAATATTCTTCTTTCAGTTGCCCACTTCCTATGCCAATGCAGAGATACACCCTCCTTTGGAAAATGATCAAGTTAAAATTTTTCGCATTGTAGCCGATCACATAGACACTAAACAGCCAAAATCTAAAAAGCCTCCGAAGACGATAGACATAATGGAATACGAAGAAAAGAAAATAGATAATCTTCAAAAGACCGTTTCGACTATGGTAAACTTTGAAGAAGCCAGAAAAGAGTTTCTGGTACTGGAGCATGAGTCCAATTTGAATTTTGAAAATAGAAATACAATTTCGAACCAAAAGGGGCCTGAGTTCAATGCTGAGTTCTTTCGAAGAAATGATTTTGATGACCCTACTCTGCATGGGAAACGGAAATTCAATAAAAGTTTGTCTCCAGCTGTAAATCCTCATTATTTGCACGGTACGGAAGCACCTGAAAATTTTGAAGCAGATTTAGTTACCCAACCTCATCTAGTGAAAAGTAAAAATCACATCCCGTTTTCCTATAAAATGCAGAACAGGATGAAAAGAGGAAATCTTAGCACACAATTCGCCTCTCCCGTTTCGCATTCTAGCCACACTCCTCTAAACAATGTGGGAAAAGGAAGCCAATCTTTTGACAGTTCTACTTATGCTGTGGAGAAAAATATTTCTGAAATGGATAATAAAGCATTTGAAGAATTTAAAACATTTCCCGTGACTAATGTGACTCCCATTAACGTTGAAACCGATTCTGCAAACATGGCTTTCAATTTTGAAATAAATTCACAGCCAGAAACCAATTTTAGCTTCAGAATTGATCGCAGTGCACTGGATGTTTCACCTGCAACGGAGCAGGTAGCATTTCCGAGTACAGCATTGGAATCTAATGTCCAAAAGATAATGAAAGTGTCGGCCGATAATGTTTCAAATTATTTAGAACCAAAATTGGCTCGATATTCTCGAGTGGGAAATGTGACCTTCCAAAATAGTCCAAAAACCGTTGAAAAGAAAGCCGCCGTGAACATCGGAGCCGTTAGTAATAGGATTGTAGAAACGGAAAAGAAAACACTCGATCTTCAAAACAGCGATCTTACCTTTCCGAAAAACTTCTCTCTGAACAACACGGAAAATTTGAAAATGGTATACAACGTGATAGCTCCGCTTTTTAAAAGTATCCAAGCTCCATCGAACAGAACGAATGAGTGGTCAATTCGTAATGGCTCAATTGTGGCTAATTATATTGAGACTGCAAACCAAGATGGATTTTGGGATAACGGCGTGTTCTACGTAGGGAGAAAAGGCGATCACTCTGCACTCTATCATAACGCTGCATGTGAAGAGTTTTTCAAAATGTTGAACAAATATCCTTTTGCTGTAGCTATCCTTCTAGCCTCATGTTGCGCGATTATTGTAATCATTTTAGCTATTATTTTCCTTCGTAGTCATACAAAAAAGAAAACCCAAAAAACCCCTTTCATTTTGAAATTTTTACACACTGAAAGGAAAGATAAACATAAGGTTTATTCAGCTCTAAAATCTCCTGAATCTAGTAGTAGTTCCAGTACTTCACGCCAAGAAAGCAAAAATGATGAAGTCTGCGAGTTGGGAGCAAAACAAAAGCCTGAACCCCAACGCCTTGTCGTAAACCATGGTCCCATGGATATCATCCGTGGTATGGTGGGACGCATTAGAGGCAAGACGGAAGGTGCTTCAGCATTGGCCAAGATAGAGCATGACAGAAACAAAGCTAAATCGGAACGTCATATGAGGATTCAATCGGCTGAAGATAGGGAAGAAGAGCCTGCAAGAAAAGGATTTTTTAATTGGATCCAAGATCGTATCTCTAACATAATGCATCCGGCATTTGGCGAACGGAAAAGTGAAGATGGAAGTGAAATTGATTCCTTTGATGTTAGAGAGCGCTGGTTGATGAAGTAGGAACAATTCTATGTTATTTTCCTTTACATTTGCTTAGGTTATCAATTTCGTATTATATATATATACACTGACGAGGGGGAAAAAATATCCCAACACCCAGAAAAAAATATGTCAGAGTAATGAAATTTGGACAATGCCTTTATCTAGTTAACATGATTAATTGATTAAATTTTCAAGATCGTATGTTAATTTAAGATCCGGAAAATGCAATTCAAATGTGAAATGCTGTTTCAATAATTAGCCAGTGCAACCTCCACAATTTTGCATGCATTATGTCACATAGGTTCCGAATGTCACTTTGTGATTTAGAATTCAATGCTTCTTGAATTTGTTACGTCAATACTAGGAGAGTCTAGAGTCGCTACATAGATAGGCGCCGACGCATCAGCTTAAGTATAGCCATTTTGGATCGGTTTGCTAGGGTTACGACAGCAAATTTTCGGATTTCCCCAAATTTGCCGAAAATAATAATTTATTTAATAAACAATTCAGGTGCCGCTAATTGCTCCCAGTGAACAATCACCAAACGCGATAACTCGCCAGAAAAGACAACACTCAAACGCTCGTTCCGATCCAAAATAGCTTATCTTAAGCTGATGTGTCGGATCGTTGTGTCGGAGGGCTATAAATAAGGGCCTAATATGTAGGGAATTTAGGACAGTCGGTGCCGGCTGTGATGGTGCCGGTCAATGATGCTGGAGTTGTCGTCAATTGATATCCTATACGTGCTCAACTGGAGACAGATCTGGTGATCACGCAGGCTAAGGTAACATGTCAACACTCTGTAGCGCCTGTTCATTTACTACAGCGGTATGAGAGTGACCGTTATCCTGTTGGAAAATTGCCCCTTAAGGACTGTACATGAATAGCAATACTTCAGGTAGAAACAAAAAACTGACACACAAATTTGCAGTCAGTGTGTTTGGAATAACCACGAGACTCCGTTGCATTAGGAAGCTGCTCCTCAGGCGGTGCCTACGGGTGTAGGTCTAGTGTGTCTAGGCTACAAACAGTTTTGTTGCAGGCGTTCCCCTGGCCCCCTTCTGATCAACACACGACCATCACTGGCACCAAAGCAGAATCTGCTTTACCAACTGCAGCTCGAATTTTTGGCGTAGATGCAGTAAGATGCGCCATAGCCGTACACCGAATACGGCGGTCTTCCCTCACTGTAGTGCCACGTGGCCGCCCGGAACCCGATCGTTTTGAGACAGTACCATTCCCTGACCACTGCTCCTGACAATCGTGCACGTTAGATACATTCTGGGCAAGTGTTTGTGATATATCGCGGAAAGAAACTCCACCGTCTCGTAGCCCTATTACACAACCTCAATAAAACCTGGTTAGCTGATGATAATGGCTTCTTCGTCTTCATAAAGACATTCTGGGCTGACATCAACTCAATACGCCGAATTTCACAGAATAACGCTCACGAACTTTACAGCACGCATTTAAAGCAACCCTATTTTGCAACTTCTGTAGCGCTACTTATCCGCGAAGCGCGAAATTTGAATCGATGTCATCTTTCAGATGTATAAACACGCCTACCAAATTTCATTCATGTAACACAAATCTTTCTCGGTGTTGGGATTTTTTTCCGCCAGTGCACATATATATATATATATATATATATATATATATATATATATATATATATATATATATATATATATAAATATATATATATATATCTATATATATATATATATATATATATATATAATTGCATTTTCTTTTAACTTGGTCTTTGTGTGCAAGTATTAGCTACGCATATTAGATATTACTTGCTTTAAGAGTATTGCTGTTAAAAAGGCCATTGTTTCATTCAAAATTGAAGTAGGGTCATTCTGAGCGGTGTTTTCTATGCTCTATACACACACACACACACACACGCGTGATTGCGAAAAACGTAATTTTATTTAAGATGTCAAAATTTCAAATATTCTTTTTTAAATTGCATTTTTGTTCTTTGCTAGGAAAGCTCCAGTTTCTTGCTCGTTGACGCTCACCAACCACCGGAGATTGCTTCGCAATCTTACTGTCAATAAAGAGCATTTAATTAGAACACAATCCCGCTCTCACTCGAACACACACTCACACAACAAACTTGATAGAAATTGGCATAACCGAGATATTAAAAAAAAAAAAAAAACTCTGAAAAGCAAACTCCTTTCTCGGGTTCCAAATCAACTTGCAAGCAGTTATAGGTGCTAAGGGCTCCTGAGCGTTGGAAAACGGCAGTTTCGTATGTTTGAAAAGTTTCAAATTCTTGGTCTCTTGTAATATATTATGCTTTTTAGCTCCGGGTCTGAACTTAGTTGAGCCCAGGACTTTTTCCTGAAATAAAAATCTGTATATCTGCTATTCAGATTGAGAAAATTGGAACTTCTTGTTTGATCCAGAAAAAAAAATCTATTTCGAACGAGGGGAAATCTTTCATCCCCCTAACAGACAATTAGTGTGAAATTTTGGCTGTTCAATATAGAAAATTATTATGTTGAATATAATTTACAAAAAACCTAATCTAAAGTTAAAAAAATCCCAGAGGGTTCGAAGTAATTTTGTACATAAGTTCAAGGCTGTAGGTACTATGGGATCTCGTGAACGCAGGCCTGCCACATACAGAATTTCACAATTTCGCAGAAAGTTAGTTTACATACCTGGTGCATGATGGCGTAAAAACGATATCACCAATACTGAATAATCATCACATTTTCCTAATTTAGAAGAAAAAGTATCGAAGTGTAAGTATACATTATTAATTTAGACAAGAAAAATGAACCAGTAAACATCACACCATAATGTTACATTTGAGACAAAATCACTCAAGTCTACTATTGCGTAAAACCTTCATTTTCTCAAATTCTGTGTTTTTGAGTAGTGTCACTTTCCTTGCCGGGGTGCAATATGACAAACTTTGTGTTCAAATAGAGATTGGCCTTTGATCGAGAAACAAAATCAACTCTTTGCAGAAGTAACATATTGTAAACCACGACGTCCGTTTCAAAATTATTTAAAATTCAATTTCGAGAAAACAAAAATCGTTTGTGACAAATTCAAATAACATTTTTCACTTAAGAATTAGGTAGGAACCTGTCAAAGAAACAAATAGAAGCCATGATTTTATCTCTACTCCCAGTATATAACACAAAATTATGTTTTTACTCTTGCTTCTATTGCTTTTTTAAATAGAAGATATAAGTTTGTAGAAAATTTTAATTACTTCTGTTAAAAAGAAAAATAAGAAAGAAGAAAACAAAAATAAACGAACAAATCTGGTAGATAACAGAGTAGCAAAGCAAGAGAAATTAAGTTAAAAAACCATTTATTGGTTTATGTTACATTCAAAAAATAAATATGCTAACTGAGCTGATAAATAAATCAAACTTATACATTTGACCCGGCGTCAATTTGACCAACAAAACATTAAATCAATTGAGCACCTTTCGAACTCTAGAGTCCATGCTTATATTCGTAGAAAAACAACTACGCCACCTAGGTAATTTACATATTGTTGCACTTTCAGTTCGAATACTGTGATTCGGCCCCATCGGACTGAAAACTAAAAAATAAATAACAGAACATAACACAAATTACAACTGTTCATCATACAACATGGTCAAGAATTGTTTACGCTTTTGATTTGTAAACGGCTTCGTAAAATAATCTGCACAATTTTTATCTGTTGACACAAATTTCAACTGAAAATATTTTTCCTTTAATAAATCTCTAAAGAAATTATACTTAATGTCAATATGACGAGTTCGTTTGTTTTCGATTGGAGAGTTTGCAAAATCAATCGCAGCAGTATTACCACAAAATAAAATCGATTCATCAAATTGAATGTTCAAATTCGAAAGTTCCCTGCAAATTCTCATAAACCACAAAATTTCTTTAGCTGCTTCTACTAGAGCAATGTATTCCGACTCCATCGAGCTAGTAGCCACACATTTTTGTTTAGCAGTTCGCCAATTAACTGGTACATTATCCAAAAATATTATGTTACCACTGATTGATTTTCTATCATTTAAACATTGTGCATGTGCTGCGTCGGAATAACAACTTAAATGAAATTTTCTAGCTCTAGACAAATCTAATCCTAAAGATTCTGTGTCTAAAAGACATAATTAAATAACTTAACTAAACTTTTCCAATGATCCATCAAAGGATTTTGTTGATATTGAGAAAGTACATTCACCGCGTATATTATGTCCGGCCTTGTGCGAGTCGCTAAAAAAGCCAAACAGCCTAACAAATTACGATAAGGCAAATTTAATGCAATTTGTTCATCCAAATTCTGATGATCATTCGACAAAAATTCTTTTACGATAGGTAAACTTACAAAACTTCTATTAATCCAACTAAATCGTTCTTTTAAATTTTTAATATAACTTCTTTAATGTAAGATTAACTTATCATTCCGCTCGAATTCAATTCCTAACAATTTAGAAGTTTTACCTGAGTAATTTAAATCAAATTTTTGTTTCAATACATTTACAACATTGATAATATTTGATTTGCATTCACCAAATATAATTATATCGTCTGTATAATCAAGTAACAATATATTTTGACTCTTCAGCATGTAAACACAATTACACCAATTTAATTTAACAAATCCAAAAGAAAGTATAACTGCATCAAATGTTTGAAACCATGCCCTTCCAGATTGATGTAACCCATAAATAGCTTTATTAAGTTTGCAAACCCAATCTGGTCGTTTTGAATTTACAAAGCCTGGGGGCTGTTTCATATAAATTTCATGCTTTAAGTCCGCATATAAGTACGCACTTTTGACATCTAGCTGGACATCTTTCCATTTTAAAATTACTACAAATATTGGGAAAAATAAACGTATAAGGGATATTAAAATGTCAGTAATCCAACGTTATTAAGCACAAAACTTGCAAAAGATAGCAGACACGTGTTTCGGTGTTACAACCGAAACACGTGTCTGCAATCTTTTGCAAGTTTTGTGCTTAATAACGTTGGATTACTGACATTTTAATTTTTCAGCACAAAGGTATTTATTCTGTATAAGGGATATGTCCAGTACTGGGGAAAATACTTCTTCGTACGTTTCAGACCCCTGTGAGTACCCAAGTGCGACCAACCTACTTTTGAAAGACTTTATTTCACCTTTCAATTAAACTTTTTAGTGTAAAACCACCTACAACCAATTATTTTTACATTTTTATCTGGTGGTGGTACTAAGTCGAAAACTTTACGTTTTTCCATAATTTCAAGTTCATGCTGCATTGAACGTTCCCAATCTGCAGATTCAAGACAGTTTCTCGCTTCAATTACATTTTTAGGAATAAAAACTAAATTGACTTCTACTTCGTCTAAATTTCCAGTTGGCTTAAAATTAAAAAATTCTTTATCAAATAATATGTTATTTGTTTTACAAAATTTCCTCACATTTTTGATACAATTGAATTTATGATTATCAGTTTCAAGTTTGTAAAACACATCTATTCGCGAATTATCTTTTCTAGGCTGTTCGAAACGGATCCATTTTCCCTTTACTGGATTTTTCAATTTCGAATTTTTTCGATTTTCTGAATCCCCTGTACTCTCACTTTCCGATTCTTCAGAAGTTTGTTCCTGACTACACAAATCTTCCGACTTTAATTTTGAGTGTGAAGGTTTTAATTCAATTCTATCACTTGAACAATCCGATTCATAATCGTTAAGTTTTATTTTTACATTAGTAACATTCTTTAAAGGTACAGAGTTTTTTATGCCTAGTATCGCGTCCATTGCTATTTTGGTCTCATCAAAGTTAACATGAATTGTCTCGATAACTTTACCACTAGACGGAAAATAAATTCGATACCCCCTCGTGTTTACGGCATAACCAACCATAACACCCGGTTTTCCCTTAGGTGATAATTTATCCCTTTTTTGCTTAGGAATGTGAGCGTAAGCCAAACTACCAAATACTCTAAAATGTTTGACTGAAGGTACATTTCCATACCATAATTCAATAGGACTTTTGACTCTTTTTCCTACAGGAATTCTATTTCTTACATGAGCGTAATGAAAAAGCGCTTCAAGCCAAAATTTCTTTGGTAACTTAGATTCGATTAATATTGCCTGAACTGCATCCATTGCGTAACCATTAAAGCTTTCGGCAAATGGATTCATTTCTGGTGCCGTGATAACAGTTCTTTCATGTCTAATCCCTCTTTCTTCAAGAAATTTCCCAAATTCATTATGACAGAATTCAAGTCCGTTATCACTACGAACGCATTTTAATTTACAGTCAGATTGTTTTTCCGCTAATGAAATAAATAACTTAAACTTAGAAAACACCTCTGATTTTGCTTTTAAGGGATAGATCCACACACGACCTGAATATTCTTCAATTATCGAAAGATAGTACACATACCCATTTTCTGTTTTAACAGGCGACTTTCCCCATACATCAGTGTAAACTCTTTCTAACACCTTTTGAGCATTCACTGTGTTCGATTTTTTAAAAGATGAACGTTTAGATTTTGCTTCCTGACATACATCACAACTACTCTTGTAAATTTGTATCTCTGGTAAATCCCTCACGGCCCCACTCTTTGAGATCTGGTTCAGTTTATGATAATTACAGTGTGCAAAACGTCTGTGCCAAAGTTCAATTTTCTCACTAGAAGTAACGTTTGCTGTAGGGTTTCTCAAACTATTTTCTGGCCAAATTGGTTCCTACGATCCGCAGAATAAACGGTAGCTTTACCGTTTCCACAAACAGTTTTGTAACCATACTTATCTAGCATAAGTCCTGAAAATAAATGTCATCTCAGATCTGGAGCATATAACACGTCTCTCAAATTAACTTCTACAAATTCCCCATCACATTTCACATGAAATTTTAACGTACCAACGCCTTTAATTGGCGCATGAGAATTTCTAGTTGCAACAGACATGTTTTGTTCTTTAATTTCACGGAAGGTATTTAAATGAGTTATCATTTACGAAGTGATTTGTGGCTCCAGAATCCAGGACAAAACCTGTTTTCAAGTCTTTTACAAATCCTACATTACAATCAGAATGTGAACATTTGTTATTATTTGATAATACACTCAAATTTACGTTAGATTCAGTAATGCAACCTTTAAAATTTGGTTTCAGACTTTTGTTGAATTTTTTAGATTTAAATTTAAAACAATTACGCTTTAAATGTCCATAAAGACCACATTCATGACATGGACCTCGTTTTAAACTATTTTTTTCTCAAAATTTAACTTTTGTGCGCTATTTTTACGGTTCTCATATTTTATTACAAGAACAGAATTTTCATTTTTACCCTTGTCATAATCGATTAAATTTAACCTACTATTTCCTAGCAGCAAGGCTTCGGAGATTTTTTCAACCGTAAAATCTTTATCATCCACAGTATACAATTTCTGAACAATTCCATTAAATTCATCAGGCAAGTCTCTTATTAATTGAAAGCATATGTATAAATCATCTATTTTATGATTACTTTCATTGCAACGAGTAGCAGATTGTTTAACCCTCCTAATAAACATTCCAATATTTTCATTTTCGGAAGTAAACTTAATACGAAAAAATTCGTCTAAATTTCTCACCAATCTTGCTCGGTTCTGCATGTCGAAATTATCCTTCAGAACTTTCCACGCTTCGTGTGAGCTTTCTGTGTCATCAATAAGTTCTTGATATCTTTCTTCCAAACAACTGTAGATCAAAGAATACCCTTTCTCGTCTAGTCGCTGAAACTTGGCTATTTCCTTCGGATCCTTTCCATCAGGTTTCACTGAATCTCCTGTCACAATTTGCCAGCTTCCAACTCCCATAAGCGCCACCCTCATTTTAGCTGCCCAACGTCTGTATTCACATCCGTTGAATTTCTCAACCTTTATCCGGATGTCCTCCGTGTCTCCAGCGAAGTCAGCCATTTTCCTTTTTTTGACAAAACGGCAACAACAGTTCCAAGTAGATATTTTTTACTCTAGTCAATCTACTACTTGTCTCTGCTCGAAGATAACTATTATTGCGTTGCAATGGCCCCATAACCACTGGTAGATAACAGAGTAGCAAAGCAAGAGACATTAAGTTAAAAAACCATTTATTGGTTTATGTTGCATTCAAAAAATAAAAATATGATCACTGAGCTGATAAATAAATCAAACTTATACATTTGACCCGGCGTCAATTTGACCAACAAAACATTAAATCAATTGAGCACCTTTCGAACTCTAGAGTCCATGCTTATATTCGTAGAAAAACAACTACGCCACCTAGGTAATTTACATATTGTTGCACTTTCAGTTCGAATACTATCAAAATCTAATACATATAAACAGTAATGTAGTACAAGTTGTATTTTTGAAACGGATATCCGTTCACTCATTATCCGTATTCAGTCTGGAAAACGTCTGTCACATGATTTGTAAGAAATGTATGTTTCTGGCCTATAGTATACTTAAACAATTATTCCTACTAATGCTTTGTTCTTTCTTTCTGGTGAGGGGAAGAGGAAAGAAAAACCTGACCACTATTTTTTTATATATATTTTTTAGGAAAGCTAAGAAACAGAAACACTCCCTTTTCTGGCGATCCCCAACCTCTAAACAGTCTTTTGCTGATCTACACACTGTAATTAGTGGTATGGATTTGACTTCTTCCTCGGGGTGTTGCGTCGGATCTCCAGAACAAGCAAGCCGGTCGGAACTGCTATCTAGAGTTGTTACTACTGGTGGGGAGAGTCGAAAAATTGACCAAATGCTCATGGGTCAGGAATGGGATAGATCTTTTTACATTACACACGGTATGGAGACACTGAACAACAAACCACAAGTAAGTCTGCTCAAATCTTTTGAATTCCATTTATTTTTCTTCTACCAAATACATCACATTGTTTTCTAATATTTTTCCAGTAATTAATACTTTGTTAGTGTTCTTTTAATTGCTAATAGTTGAAAAAAAAATCTTATGATACAAGAATCATCACATACGTATAGAGTAAAAAGTTACAGCAAATGGTTATTTCAAGGCAATATATCAGCTTCTTTATCAGTGCAAGAATAAATGTTCAGAGCACAACAACCTACTTCTGTGGAACTTCCGTATTATGGTGAATACTATAGCCATTCACTTAGATAAGAAAGAATGTTAAACTAAAAATCTTTGCATTAGTTTGTTTTATTGTTAGTTTTCGCAGCATAACTTCGTAAGAGTGCTTCTTCCCCATTGGGAAAAAAAAAATTCTCCAGTACAAAAACACATACCGGCTTATGAATGATCGGTTCTAGTTTTATTAATGAATCCGGTAATAAGATCGGAGCTGGACTAATTTGGGAAACATTAAAGTCCTAACACCCAGTTAGCACAGTTAACCGTTGGGACTAACTGAGGAGTCTGGGATTCTTAACAGCTAATTCTGGATCACTTGTTGAAATTTCTGTACTCCTTGTATGAAAATTTCAACGAAAATGAAATTTCCGTGCCATAACCAGTCAGTAGAGAGAAGTATAAAACTTGTGACAGAGACTGGTGGAAAAATTTGTGGGCATGAAAACCCAGATGGTTTTATTAAGTAGACAACATTCAGATGAAGATATTTGATGAAATGGCGGGTCTGAACCGTGGTGTGTCCTTCAGCATAAGAGAAATGTATGTAAAACATTAAAACGGATGTTTAATGGTATATTTTTATAGCTTTATGTCAGCTTGAGAATTTTCGAAATAATATGACTATTACTTTAAAAATGGTACTTTAAGGCTTTCTGCGCGAATTCAAATGATCTGCAATGTTATATTCCTTTTTCTACAGCCACTGTCCGTACATTGACAATATGCCCGTAAAAGCTAGAATTCGTTTTCTACGCCCATTGTCCGTAAATTGATATTGCTTCCGTAAAAGCTAGAATTTATTTTCTACGCCTGTTGCCCGTAAATCGATATTGCTCCCGTAAAAGCTATAATTCGTTTTCTAGGATCACTGCCCGTAAATTGGCGTTATGCTCATAAAACTTTTCTTTTCTATGGTCACTGCATCCTGTAAATTAGCATGATGTTCATAAAAAAAAAATGTCATTCTTTATCGTCACTGCCCGTAAATTATTCGGTGCTTTAAAACTTAGTTCATTGTCATATAATTACCAAGTTATGAATGAAAGTTTTAAGAACACAATAAAATGAAAGTCATTTTTACGATTCAGTTGATACGTAAAATAGGCTAACACTGTTAGTAATGCAGTTTGATTACCCCAGTTGGCAGAATTACAAATATTCTATTAAATAATCTTTAAAAATGAGAATACATGTTTAAGAAAGAGAAGTATTAAGAGATATAGAAAAAAATCCCGTGAAATAAGGGGAAACGTGACTGAAAAAAACAAATTCAGTAAAGCTTTTGCTGTATGGAATATAGTAAAATGCAACACTTGATATTTTATTTAAAATGCTTACATACACAAGAATTTGTTTCATCGCTGAAACACAACATGTTACCAACATTGGCAATCTTGTGCTTTTTTAATGGTTCGTCCATTGCCTTTACTTGTATTCTGACCTCGTTCATTCAAATAACATAGAACATTCAAAAAAGTTATTTAAATTATTAAAAAAACATATTTATACTTCATATTTAAAAAGTTATAAATTAATTAAATTATACATAAATTAAAAAATTGTACAGTCAGCTTCAAAAATAAAGTCTGCATTTTTTACTAGCTAGCATAAACTTATGGTGTTAAAAATTAATTTATCCATAAGTATCCATTAAAGGAAAGCATCTCTAAAACAATTTTATCAAGTGAAAGAATTTTAGCACAAAAATTATTACCAAAAAAATATGTAAGCATGTGTCAACAATGAAAACAAAGATTTTAAAACATCAAAAATGTTTTTTTAAAGGGTTTATTACAAGTTAAATAACAACATTATTACAAATGAACTGTTTCAGAAGAGAAATTATGGTCAAATTTTGTATAACTTGTTTGAATCACTTTTTCCAATTTTTTTTTTTCTTTTTGAATCCTTTAGTTCAGTAATTTTTCCAAAATAATGCCCTAAAAAGAAATCACCATAAGGAAAATAAGAATGATTTATTTTTCACATATTTAAAGCAGGGCAGTATTCCCACTAAATAGTGAAAATCAAAAAAAAAAAAAAAACATTTTAAAGCACCCTATTTTTCTTCACCCCTTTCCCTGGTTTCATAAGGTTTTCCTTCCTTGTATGATTTTCCAAGGATTTTTACATAATTTCCAGAAATCCTAGGAAAAAGCACATGCATACATAGAAATATAAGATATAATAAAATTAAACAAAAAATTAAGGCTAGATCAAAAGACATCGTAACTGCTAAAATGTATAAATCTTCAGCTTAATGCATAAAAACTGGTAAACATGTAAATATCGAAAAATTTGTTTCATCAAATAAAAACGAATGACAAAGAAAAGCATGTTTCCGACACCAATTCAAAATATATGGTCTGTTTTGAAATGAAAACAAAATGAGGCTATGAATATTTACTGAACATCAATTTCAAAAAGAGAAGAAAGAAAATCAATTGAAAACATAAACAATAATAATGATCATTAAGAGATAATTAAACATGAAGCACTTTGGAGTCTTGTAAAGATCTTGGGGTAAACCTGCAACTATAGTACAAGTATAAAGGGAAATTTCAGGGAAAAAACATTTTGGCATTTTTAGTGCCAATACTGGGCTATTTCCTGACGGGCATCTACAGTATGATAAACACAGATATTGAAAACACCTTTTTTCAAAGCATAAGCATCCAAGCTTTTTGACCCCATACATAAGCATGGTAGCAGATTTTCTAGTAAAGGGGAAAATGGGGGCCACAAGGGATAAATAAATTAAACTATTTTATTACATAAATTTTCATTCATTTTCCCATGCATAAATAAAACTTTTATCCAAATTTTATAAATAAAAACACAAAACATATTATAATAAAACCACTTTTGTTCGCTATAGGAATAATATTGGAGTCCGAGTCCAGTCCTAAAGGATGCATTTCTACTGGTTTAGTAATAGTATTTTTTTCTTCCCAAGTTCGAAAAGAAAAGTAAAAATAGAAAACATGTTGCATTGTTGGAAGGAAAAAGACAAACTTCGGGAATCTTCAACTTCTTTACCCCAAAATAAGAGACAGCAAAATTATTGATCAAAAATTTTTTTTTTAAGTACAAAGAAGCTACCTATGACTAACCAATTTTTAATGCTGGAAAGAACTGTGATGAAAAAATTAAGTTTTTTAAATCAATTTCAATTGTTTTCCCCCATAAATTCAGAAAAAAATAGTTTTAAATTTTAAACTTTAAATCTTTTTGGATTTCCTTTTTAATTGAAAACTTATTTCATGCTCAAGATCCATATAGATGTACCAAGAAGTGAAAATTTTCCCTTGTGTATGTCAGTTGTTCGTTAAAAAAAGATCTATATTCGGCACTTGCCCCAGTAGCAAGATCTTGGGGCGAGTACTCAGTAATCATCCTAAGTACTAGTCAACCACACTAAATTACTGCACTCAATAGTAGGACAATGTTTTCAATCACACATGCCACACTGGGTTTTAACATGCATACCCACCAACTTCGAAAAAGCTCATCGTTTAAATTAGGGATGCATTGAATATGCAGTTGATTTTTCGTATACTGATGGCTATTTGGATCCAATTGTTTTGAACTGCAAGGCTGGTTGATATCAGTAATTTTTAAGAACGATTGGCTAGAAGAAACTTCAAAAGAATTAAGGAAACTGATTTACCTTTTCACTTAAGATTTATCATAAATAACTGCCTCCAGCTCGATTATTCCCTTTTCCAAACTAATGAATCCATATCAAAGACGAAGCTGCAGTATCTGAATGGGATAACCGTGCTGTCGGTATATTGCAGGTCTGTCCAACTGCAAAGAGCCCGCGGGCCAGAATTCCGGTCATTGATCACCTGGCGGGCCGCAGCTTGAAAAAGTTAAACAATAACAATTAATAGTTGAATTATTAGTTATAAAACAATGAAACAGAAGGATTATAAAGCAATTTGCTTACATTTGCTTTTGGAAAACTGAGGCCGATTCGCCTTCTTTACAAGGGCACGAATGTCAACATCAATGTATGTCAACATCGATGCGGGCCGCACAATATGTGTTGGCGGGCCGCCAGTTGGACAGCCCTGGTATATTGCATGTAATGATCGAATTTTTTTGATATTCCCCAAAGTCTTCTTGCTATGGACAAGATTTGTGGTGGTTATGTCAGAGGTGGTATATTCACTACATAACTCGGTTTTTATTTGATCACTGTTTTTAATGCACATATTTACACGTTCAATCTTCCCCTGACTGCCAGTACCGATTCTCAGTTTGCCTTGTGGGAGTTCAAGTGGTTGCGCAATTGGGGTTTCCATAGTTGCCCAATTGGGATTTCTCCTCTTGCATGAACTGATCTGATGAATTTATGGGTTTCCCACAGATTCACACGATTTGAGCGGGTATGAAATGTTACTATGTACGGTGCTTTCTTGCCATTTGGTTTGGAAAATCTGAGGCAGTGATCCCAAGTTACGCGGTTCAACTACGACGTCTAGGGTAGAAAGGAGATGAAATTGAAACCGGAATTATGGGATTCATCGGTGCAAATATGGGCGTGTTATGATACGCGTTTCTACAGATGAAACCTGCTCCCTCTTTCTATTGGCCAGAAATCACGTGGCTGACAAGAGCCGTTCTCGCCTCTGTATTCTCGATCTTGGCGATGTATCTATTTTTGCACACGTTTGGCAGTTTCATGTACAGCTACGATTTTTTAAAAGATTGCGAATGGAAACAGCCAGTTTGGTTGTGTGTAATTTCTTTCATTGGCACTTGAAACTGGAAGGACGGGGGGGGGGATATTGTCTGACTAATAGTCAAAAAGAAAAAAAACCGTGATGTATAGTCACTTAAAGTATATATTGCGTAATCAATATTTCTTAAAAGTTTACATAACGATGTAAAAATACAAATTTTCAATCAGAAGGATAATATGTGAAAAAAAAAGATGAATTTACTTCAACAGAAGAAAAAAGGATAATTTAATTAAATTGCAAGAAATGCAAACAAAATAAAATCTGGTTCATAACTATGCAATATCATATTCAATTACAGACACGTTTAAAACTATTTTTCTAAAGTATACAAAAAAAAAAACTTTAATAAAATTTTGAATGTATATGATCAAAACTGCTGCTAATTTTAGGGCATTCAAATCTATTAATTGAAGAATCGGTAATTTCTTGTTGAATTTCACAACTGAGTTTAGCAATCCCCAGTGTTACTACATTTTTCTTCTTTGTGGGGAAGAAGAGATTTTGTGTGGTTATTTTTTTATTTGATGGTTCATCTTTTATCTTTGGAACAAATTCATCATTTTCATTTTTTAATAAGCCAATAACTTTGACCGAATTAATCCAGTCAAAATTTCAAGGCGGTAGGGGCTATGGGGTCTCCTGGACGCACGTCCGCCACAGACTTCCTTGAAGAATTTCCTTGAAACCTTACTTTTATTTACTATTAAGAGATAGTTTACATCTAATAAAACAAAAGTTGCTTCTTCAACATAAATTTTTAACAATAGTTTTTCCATAAAAAAATTTACATCAAATTTTACTTTATTTTTTACGAAAAATATTGACTTTTCCTAGTAAATGACCTTGAGAACTCATAATATAATGCAGATAGAGCCTTTAATGTAAGCAAGATTTGTTCCTTAATTATTGATCTCATTTGAGCCAAATTGCAAAAATATTGAAAAAGAAGTTTTGCGCTTGGAACGTTTTGAAAATTGTGCGTTGTGCTAAATCTACTTTGTGAGAAAACGATAATATATTACTTTACGGTGCATAAGTAATACAAATTCAAGTCAAAACTGCAAATATCTTAACACATTACTTACCTTGGGTAAATGTGGTTCCATAAAAATATATTTAACATTTAAACAAAAAAAAAAAAGTTTGCATTTTCAACCAATTAAATTTAGCAGTCCAGTTTTTAAAAGAAAAAGCTTTCGTTGTTTTTCATCGGAGACTCAACTGATAGAGAAATCTTGTTATGAGGGCATACATGCTTACATTATATTTAAAAAGGAACATTAAAATATGATTTATATACTTAATGACATTGTATTAGTATTCAATTATAGTACAGTCTGAGTAAAAACTTGAAGTCCAGTGCACTTTTTTGAGAAATAGGACACACCTTAATCTTAGGATCAAGAGGTCATATGAGTGATATAATTAATTACCTTAAATACAAGTTAAAAAGACAGAAAAAATTAATTGTAAGTGTTTCATTATCAGAAAATATTACAGATCAATGTTTGAACCTGAGTAAAATCTTTATGGCCAACATAGAAAAAAGCATATGAGGACAAAAATTCAAATATTTATAAGCTTGTGTAGGAGCCATTTCTTCAAATTATTTCAAATATTCTTGTTTTCATGAATGAAACTAGTTTTTGACAAAAATCGGAATGTATTTTTTACCATTCATCTTCGATGGTAGATTTCAGCGCTATTGGTGAAGTAAAATGTCTCTCCTTTGCATAAACTCTTCTTGCTAAGTCATCCAATAAGTTCGCTATTGTGTTAAGATCTGGAGACTTAATTGGTCATTTCAAAGTTTCAACATTGTTTACTTGGAGCCTATTTTTTGCACTGTTGCTCGGATGGATAGATGCATTGTTTTGCTGATATTTTCAATTTTCTCCAGCAATAAATTCAGCATTTGGTAAAAGATGACTTGGGAAGACATTTTGATATAATTGTGAGTTCATTTTTTCTGAAACAAACGCAACTGAGCTAACACCATTGTAAGCAAAGTACTCTAAAGTTCTGACAGAGACTCCATCTAATTGGCGCTTGTAGAATATTTCTTTTTCTTTTCTAAAATCATGCCAATTGTACTTCCATCCGTTTGGTCCATCCAAGCTCTACTTCTTTTCGTTAGAAAAAATTATTTGTATTCATTGGTTATCCGAGGTCATGATTTCCTAGCTAAAGTTGAAACTTTCTATATTGTGCATTTTCAATAAATGAGGTTTAAGCAATTTTGCAGCATTAATAAACTTTCCACACCTTCTAATTGTGATATATATCGTTTTTGGCTAACATTAAAACCTATCGTCTGAATAAGTTTCCTGGTTGAGTACTTTTCAGGTAATGTAATAATTTCCAAAATCTTCTTCCATGACGCGAGGACAAAGCTTTAAATTCTCCCGGGTTTTCTTTTTACTCTAATTGTGTTTAAATCAAACAAAAATGTTGAATTCAATCTTCGATCTTCCTATTTTTTCGCAATAGTACGCCTACTTATCCTTGTTGAAGAAAAAGCTTCAATCTGCCCCCTTTCTTGAACAGTTAACTTTTTACCTTACGATATCGTCACAAGTAGGACAAAAATTTTGAAGAAATTAATCATAAAACTGCAAGTTGAAGGGTTTCCATAATCTTGTTACCTAAGGTGACATTTATTACAGTATAAGTACTTGCAGTTTTTTAAAAATACTAGTGGCCTTAAAGTTTTTACTCAAGCTAAAATGCTAACTTTGAATAAACCACTGCTTTTCTGCTCACTGCATGCTTTACAAATCCTGTCTATTGCGTTATTTCTTACCAATGAACATTAATAATTAATAATACAATAATATTAAAATCCCTTTAATTTCATTTTCCTTTTTCCAAAGAAAATTATACTGGCCTTAAAGTTTTTACTCAGGCTGTATATACTTAGGTTATATTTAAAATAGGCTAGTTGTACCCAAAAGCAGTTTTATTCGTGGTCAAATCAAATATACAGCTTACAAAATATATGTTAAGTCATTTTCGGATGCAACCGTCAGCCCCCTCCCCCCCACAAGACAAATCAAAATGCACCGGTTGAATATGTGACACCTTTTTTTTTCTTTCCAATTGTAGTTGGTGGACATTTTGGCAAATTTCTTCAAATTGCGTCTTTGCTTGCTCTCTTCAGTCGAGCGCCGTTTTTTCTGTGCTGTGACTCTCTTGTCCTTTCTTTGGGCAATAACAACAGAGACATCTAACAAATTAAAGTCTTAAGTTTCGGTGCACCCTAAATTAAATTCACTGACTGCTGTTAAAACAGCCAATTCCAGCCTCTTTTTCGAAACAAATATTTCTTTAGGGCATTTTTGCCAAATGCAGCTGTGGAGGCTTCTATTCTGGTTTTGTGTCTTTGCAGTTGTACAGCGTGACAGAAGTTCATCATTCATCAATCGCTGATAAACAGGCAAGGTCTTTGCTAGAACTACTTCAGAGAGCTTCGTCCTCATGAGCTTATGGCTTTGAGGCTTCATGCAGTTTGATATAGCTCTTTGATAAAAGCACCAAGATGATTTTCCTTGAGGACACTTACTATGTTGAGGCTTTGTATCAGTAGAAACACAGTGATAAAGGGATGCTAAAATTGCAGTTTTCATATTTTTATTGTTCGGGGCATTATCTGTTATGGCCTTGCGGTAGTAATTTTGGAGGCGTTGGATTGTTGCTTGGGTTAAATTTCCGGACTTTTTGCCTCTAAGCGTCACACCTTTCACCCTCCATTCTTTTATTTTCTTTTCGAGGCCAGTTCTAAATCTTTTAGCCTTAGATTTATGCATTCCTCCTTCGTAATAATACAATCGCCAGAGATTTTTTGCTCGGTCAAATGACTGAAAGGTTTTGCATCCCATCAGATAGAAGAGATACATACCGAAAGTTGATTTCGGTTGATCTTCGAAACAATGTATCAACAGCGTGCACTTCCATACTGTTTGGGCGCAGTATAGCCCTCAGAGGCTCTTGCGCCATTAAAAATAAACCAACCAACCAACCATACTGTTTGAGGTGCCAAAAAAGTTTTTCTGGCAGTCGGTCCCTTTGTGACCCTCAAACCAGACATTGAACTCGCAGCTTTCTTTCCCCAAATCTCTTTCTACGGCAACGCATTCCGGGCAGTATTTACTTAAGATTTCGTAGTCAATGACTTAACCAGTCAGCACGTCAATATTTATACCCATTCCATTTAATGACGAATGGCCTCGTTTTTGCCCTGTCCCGTCATAGGAGACAGAAATGTCAAGGACTCCGTCATTTTCAATAGCTCCGTTTTCAATATTCATTCTACGAATATAATCCCTAGAGGCATTTAAGATCTTTTTTGTATCACTCGATTCATTAGAAAGCTTGTCCACGTAAGCTGCAAAGGTCTTTTAATCCATATTTGGTATTCCCAAAACCATCGAAAAAGTTTGCAAAGCAGCATTGTCTCTGCCGATTGCCGAAATTATTCCACTAGTTTTTTATTTAGTTCGAATTTCTTCGACGTACTATTCTCGTAGAGTGTTGAAGGCTGAAGAGTAACAATGATTACAGTTCTTGCACGCATATCCAAACTTGCTGCTTGTGCAAACATCCAATGATTTATTCCCACATTCAGTGCATGGCAATTCACATAACAGAGAGCTCCACATTTCTTTTGACATCACAGTAAAGTTTTCGGGCATACTGCTGCTAGGCGACTGTATAGTACATTCAGAAGAATTGGGTTGATCCACAGGGGAAGACAAAATGCTATTCGGATATTTGCTTGCATTTTTACGTTTAGCAGCATTTGCAGCGCAAGCAGCTCGCCGCTTAGAAGGGCAACCTTTAGGCTTCCGGTAACGTCAAATAATGAAGTCCATAACTTATAACAAATTAAAACTATTCGCCAACAATCAATAATATAGAACAACGTAACACATAACAAAAAAAAAAAAAAAAAAATCAACAAATTACAAGGAAACTTGGTTTAAAAGAGAATGAAAACTCGCAATCGCTAAATGTAGAGCCGCTATATAGGTATATAGGGACCTTCTGCCATCTTCTTGGAATAAAATAATTTTGTGTGACTTGTTATAGGAAAGTGATGAAAATCAAGTAGTACAATGTAAACAAACAATTTAAGTGGCATTTAAATGTCCACGGCGGCCATTTTGAACCACGAAATGAAAGCCATGTTTGGTTCTTACTTTAACAAATATAGTTATAACTTTTTAAAATGTTGATGTAATTGGATAATTCTTTTGGATATATGTAACTAAAAAGTCTAAGAATATAATAAAATTAAGAAAAAAAGAATTATTTTTTGATGATTTTCAACGTCCACCCTTCCTTTAACATGGACAAAATTGCAACAGAAGGTTTTTGATATGTTTTTATATCAGCTACTAGAACAGAAAAATATGTCCAAAATCGAACAAAATTGGTTCACGGGAACAATCCCAAAATCCGATTTGCAAATGAGGGGGGGGGGGCTAATGACAATTATCTTCAATATAGGTTCAATATAAGCTACTAATCTTCTTTAAAACATATTAAAAAAAACACATTAGCCTTCTCAACTGGAATAATCATAACAAAACGTCTTGGTTAAGGTTTCTGTCAAAATAATTACTCGATAACTCGTCACTTGGATAATTTGACCATCCCGATAATTCGACGCATTTGTTTCCTTGTCTAGTACAATGTTATGTTCATACAGGTTGAAAAAATATGGTAACACCACGTATGTTAAGAAGTAATGCTCCTTAGTCGACTACTACTATATAAACTAGAGATTGAAAAACTGAGACCCGCGGGTCGTATATGGCCCATATTGCATACCGATCCATTTCGCTGATTATAAAAAAAGAAAGAAATTTGCGAAGAAACAAGGAAACATTGAAATGCTTTTTTAATTCGAAAGAAGATTATTTTTTTTAGTCAATAAATTATGTTGTTTTCCGTGTAAACTTAGACCGCACTTAACAAGAAGTGCAGCTTATAATGCCAGTTTTTCATTTGTTCAAATGAAATACATAATGCTTGAGACTTTTCATTTATGAATTACATTAAAATTATAATCACTTTATTAAATAACTAGCAGTACCTGCACAGCGATGCCCGTGCTAAAAATTTAATGAAGTCCGTTGAATAAAAAAATCTGACGACCCCTCCGCCTCTGATGTGAAATATTCATTTTTCTTTAAGGCGATAAGGGGCTTTCAGATGAGTAAAAATTGGGCCAAACAAACATTTTTTCATTCATTATATTTCTAAAAATTAGACCTTTAGCTGAACTGTATAAAAAGAAAAAGAACTGAATCGGTGGAAAACTGGCGAAGTTATGACACTTTTTGTAGGAGCCACGCCCCCTTTTTTTACTAAAAAATGCATATAAAAATGCATATAAAATGCATGAGTAAAAAAAAAGCATATAATATTTAAATTTTTAATACTAATACCATTTTAAATGAATCATAAGACCTTATTTGTGGTGAATTTGTATTTAAAACTAATTTGTTTATTCAATAATGAAATTGGCATTAAAACAGAAAATGTTGATTTCCTCAAAACCTAATTTTCGACATAATTACAAAATTCAAACTGCTCCTTGCAAACGAATTATTATTTCAATTTGCTGAAAATTTTATGCCAAGTATTTAAGTGGTTTGTTAACATTTTGTTGTGAAAGATTTTTCTGTTTGATTAGTTTTGTGGAGTATATTTGCTATATTTTATTGAAATATGAACATATTTTATCGAAAACGTTTAGTTTTCAGCTTTTCTTCTCATTATTTATCTTTAAGACAAAATTTTGAAAAAGTAATTCCAACATCCTAATTTCGGTTGTTTTACGTATCATATTTTGCTAGTATTTTATAAATTTGATGAATTTTCGTTTGCAAGGAGTAATATAACAAAAGCGTTATAAAATTTAAATTTAAAAAAAAATTAAATTTCAAAATAATTCAATGAAATTTTATATTTGAGTTAGTGTTAGCATCATGTAAATATGCTGAAAATTTCAAAGAAATTCATTGATAATTACTTTAAAAAAAATTGAAACCCCCTTATCGCCTTAAATGAAATGCATACACACTAGGGTGTCCCAAAAAATGAAAGTCGTTTTTTTTTAAACGCATACCCTCTTTTTTTTTTTCCTTTTATATCAAAACCGTTGTAAAAAAAGTTTCATGCAATTTGAAGCACGGTAACCCGTGCCGACTTGTGCCTAAAGGCTAATCGTGTAAATAGCACGTGTATTGTTAAGCAAGCGAACGCTGGCGACGCGATACTTTTCGAAGCTCAAAACAGCTGTAAATAGTGCACAGAAAACACATGTTGGGGGGGGGGGGGGGCTTATCTGTGGCGATTTGCAAACTGTCAACCATGTCAATACGAATATATTCCGGTCAGCGAGCGCAGTATAATCCTTCCATAGGGAACGAAACATGGCAGTGGAATTGCAAAGTTTGAAAAAAGAGATATTTTTAATAGGAGTCGTAAAACACCAAACTACGGGCTTGAAACTTCAATCAAATGGACAAGTTCTGTTTGTTTTGTTTTATAACATTCGAGAAGTAAATTTAACCATCAGTGAAAGTGCAAATATCGCTATTCGGGAATGCATCATCTTTTGGGAAAAGGCACTTATTCCCACCAAATCATTGTCAAATTGTGTGATTAAACTTGAAAACCTGAATCAAATTTGGAGGGACTTACAAAAAAATGCAAAAAAACTGCAAGAAGTATTCAGGCAGGGCCAACAAGAATTTGAGAGTAATTTAAACAATTTATTCAATATTGCACATGCTGATGGACTTCGGTTAATCAAAATAGAGAAAGATGAGAATTTTTTTGCAACTCCAAAAAGAGCCCGGCCGACGTTTAGGTGGAGTGGATAAAAAACTGGCCGACAAAGAGGAAATGGCTCGACTTTGAGCTGTCAAAGAAGAAAACAGGCGCATTAAATACGATTCCGCTTCAACATCCTCGGAATTGTGTGAGCCTGTAGAAGAAGATTCCTCTTCGAGCTCTAGTAAAAATATTAATTCAGAAAATTTCCCTGAAACATATAAATCAGTACCTGGAACAAGTTTATCAGAACCTGGAACAAGTATATTAGAACCTGGAACAAGTATTCCATAAACTAGAACAAGTATTATCAGAACCTGGAACAAGTAAATAAGTAATGAGGAGCGATTTTATTACTCCAAAGTCAGTTACTGCATTGGACAGGGGTCCAAGTATACGAGATTATGTGTTTATTCTTGAAGCTACTATTGATGCACTTGGGTGTAACATTAATGAATTTCCCATAGGTAAATCTTCAATTCAAAGAATTCGAACCGAAAAGCGGAAGGAGTACGAGGAAAGAATAAAAATTGGTTTTCAGAACGAGGTACCATATGTAGTGAATTTACCTTGGGATATGAAACTGTTACCGGCTTTGAGTGCTCAAAAATCAAAAGAAGATCGCTTATCTATAGTTATTTTATATGGATGTGACGAACAATTCATTGCTGAGTCTAAACTGGATAATTCCACAGGAAAAAAACAAAGAAAGGCTGTTTGAAAGGCAGTTTTAGCTTGGAATACAAATACAAATACAAATACAAATGTGACGACCAGCAACAGGCACTGGGCCCAGCTAGGCTGGTCCTAGTCAATTAATTAGTCCCCAATGAAGATCAATGGCCCTCTTAAAGCTATCCACTCCCTTGCTCATTACCACCTCTTCCGGTAAGCTATTCCAAGTGCCCACGACCCTGCTAAAGTAGTAGTTTTTCCTGATTTCCAAGTTAGCCTGAGATTTAAATAGCTTAAAACAATGACCCCTTGTCCTGCTTTCCCCGCAAAAATTTAATCCATTTACATCTTTCATTTTGATAAATTTAAATAACTGAATCATGTCCCCTCTGACTCTCCTTTGCTCCAGGCTATACATGTTAAGCCTATTAAGCCTGGTATCATAATCTAAATCTGAGAGTCCCCTTACTAATTTAGTTACCCTTCTTTGAACCCTTTCCAATACAAAAATATCTTTTTTCAGATAAGGCGACCAAAACTGAACAGCATACTCCAAATGAGGTCTTACTAAACTCCTATATAAAGGCAGAAGAACTTTCTTAGATTTGTTTGAAATAGATCTATTGATGAACCCAAGCATTTTGTTGGCTTTGTTACTAGCAATACTGCACTGTTGACTAAACTTGAAGTCCTGATTTATAAAGACACCCAGATCCATAACATTTTCTGCCTGATTTATGACTGAACCCTGTAAACGATATCTCATACGCTTATTTCCATGACCTAAGTGTAGCACTTGACATTTCCCTACATTAACTATCTTGAATCTCGAAGACAAAGTTCAAACTCTCTGTTGTGATACTACAGCTCCTTTCAGTGGTTCTTGCGCTATTCATGAGCAAAAATTTGATACAGAAATGCTTTCATTTGCTTGCCGCCATTATATATATGAACTGATCTATCCCACTAAAATACAGTGCTATGGAGGAGCTGCGGAGTTTTTCCAAACTGTACCCTAACTTGGAAAATTTACTTGACTTTTACCGTGCTGAACTTACTAATATTACGGTCAGGGATGACTATCAAGAGTTGATAGAACTGTCTATCATATTTTTAGGTGGAGATACAGAAAATGAATTTAAAATAAGATCACCGGGAGCCATGCACAAAGCTCGATGGATGGCTCGAGCGATTTACTCCCTAAAACTATTACTATTTAGTTCACAACTAAAATTAGATACGAAGGAAAATGAAGCATTGTTTGATGTCAGTGACAATATACGTGAAACCATGGCTTCAATGCATTTTGGCAGTCAGAGCACCCAACAAAGATTTGTGCTTTTTGATAAAAGTGTACGAAAATGTGGACCCAATTATCTCAAAAGCTGCTCTACAAAAATTCATCCAGCTTTTTTGGTATGGGCAATAATATTTCATTCCTTGATGTGAAAAAGACTATCTCAATGCTTACAGCAGTAAACGATGCAGCTGAAAGAGTGGTAAAAATGATGCAGGACTTTCATGGTTTGCTAACAGCTGATGAGGAACAAAAACAATCTGTGTTACGTTGCGTTCAAGAGCAGCGGAAGCTCTATCCTGACTGCAAAAAGCAAACATTGAATTATAAATATGTGCAGTAATGTTTCTTGTAGTCTAATATTGTTGTAAATATCTGCTTTAAATAAATTGATGTCGCGTGTGGTAAGGAATTATACAGTTAGCAATCTTTCCACTGTAGTCGCCGTACTGGGTTTCAGGTCCAACTTTGACCTCAAGTCGGCACGGGTTCCCGTTATTTTATTGCAAGGAAACTTTTTTCTCATGTTTCTGATGTGAAATAGAAAAAATTTGGAGGGTATGCGTATTTGATTTAACAAATTTTTTTTTCGCCATTATATCTTGGGACACCCTAATACACACCTTTTCAAACAAAAACAAAAAAAAAAAAAAAAAAAAAAACTATTAAAGTTTCTTAGGAATTTAAAATTTTTCGTCAAAATATTAAATTAGATTTACAGTTGTTGCTTTAAAACTCGATTTAGCAAGTGAAGCAATTTTTACTGCAATTTTAAATATTTCGCCAAATAAACAAAAAAAACATCGAATAGGATCTTTCAAATGTAAAAATAGTTCCACAACTTTATTGTTTATCGCCAAACTCGCCCAGCAACCACGTTATCATAATCCATCCGTCTAATGAAAAAAAAAAAAAAAAAATCCCGTGGAACATTAAAAAATCATCGTCAGAAAAAAAGAAGAAAATGTCGTACATTTCACTCGGATAAAAACAAGTTTATTTTCTTTCAGAACAAATTGCCAAAACAATGAATTACATTTAGGGTTGCTTTAAAACAATAATCCTAGACTGAACTGCTCAGCGCCTAACGCGCAAAGCGACCACGCTACCGGCCCCCCCGTGTCCGTTTACCTTGTCGTGGTGGGGGGGCTTGCAGTGTGGTGAGTTCGGGGCGAGCTCTTGGGAGGAGTCGTGAACCCCCAGTTGCTCAAACAGAATATCGGCGGGAGGGGATTTTTCTCCCTTCCTTCCTTCATCACACTTACCAAATGCGGACGAAAACCCCTAAGCCAAGGTGTCTCTACCGTGCCCGTGGCTGCGTGGTACCGGGGGTAGTCGGTGCCTCAAACGGGAGACTTCAGGGATAGCAGGCGAACCCTGTCGTACGCAGCCTTACCTCTGTGTGGGGGGCTACACAGGGGCTAGACCCCATCTTTTCCCCCTAGTTCTCTGGTTCGTTCATGGATGAAAACTCAAAGAACACTTCTCCCCCTTGTGGGGAGCGTCAGAAAGACTCGTTCAGCTCTGCTAAATTTTTTATAATCAAAAGAAATGAAAACCTAACATTCACTGCTGTCTCCCCATTCTTAATTAACAAAGCTTTAATAAATCTCATCGGTGAGTTCCAATCGGTTAAAAAATTACGTACAGGTGAATTATTAGTCGAAATAAAGCATCCTAAACAAGTTCAACCTATTCTTGCAATCAAACAACTAGGCCCATACCTTTGTACAGTTTCAGCACACTCAACATTAAACTTTTCTCGGGGAATCATTTCGGAGCCAGACCTTCTATTCACACCAGAGAAGGAAATCCTAGATGAAATGAAGGACCAACACGTAAGTGAGAAAAGGATCACTATTAAACGCAATGGCGTAATGCAGAATACGAAACATGTCATTCTGACCTTTAGTACGCCTATCCTCCCTTCACGTGTCAAAGCTGGATATCTCTCATGCCCTGTTAGACCATACATTCCTAACCCGCTACGGTGCTTTAAGTGCCAGCGCTTTGGGCATTCCAAGCTGTCATGCCGTGGCACAGAAACTTGTGCCAGATGTGCTGAGGCCGGCCACGATAGCAATGAATGCTCAAAGGAATTCAAATGTGTCAACTGCAAAGGAGATCACCCGTCCTACTCTAGAAAATGCCCTAAATGGCTCTCCGAAAAAGAAATACAGGTTATCAAAACTACTCAGAACATATCATACCCAGACGCACGAAAAATAGTTCAGTCTCGTACACCTCTATCTGGACTTTCATATGCTGCAGCAGTAAGAAAAGTATTCAATTCCACCGGTACACAAACAGATCCTCAAATCATTACAATAACCAGCACTAAATCAACTAACTCTTCCAAATCAAAAAATAAACAGCTCAATACTCCTAAGCCTCCACAAAAAAATAATAATGAAATTCAAGTACAAAGTACACAAATCCCAAGTACAAGTTACTCAACTAAATTAATTTCGAACAAACCAACTGATCAAAAACAAAAGAAAACTGTAGAAAAAAAGAAATTTATTCAAACGCGCGCAAAAATTGGGGTAGCCTCTAAACAGAGGCCCCCAAAATTTTATAATTTTAAGAAAGAGGACTTTTTACTTTCTAGTAAGAAAGTAAAATTAACTAAGTCCCAAATCGAAAAACTCCAACAACCTCCTCCCCAAGAGGAGGACGAGGATGTCGATTTTGAAGATCTTCCGCCATCCGACGATGAAGGGTGGACGGACAATCCTCCTTCTTGAGTTACTTTTTCTTCTTCCGGCCGTTTCTCCTTCCTTTTCTCTTCATGGCCCTGAGCATTCTTTCTTGGAATTGTCAGAGTTACTCGCATAATGTCACGGACATCAAAGATCTTGTCGAATATCACCAACCGGCCATATTCTGTCTGCAAGAAACATTTCTGTCCCCTGTTGATAGACCGAGGTTGAAAGGTTTTGACATATACCGCAAGGACTGCTTGTCAGGCGACCGTCGTTGTGGAGGAGTGGCATTGCTAATCAACAATGATTATGCATCTAGCCAGCTCAATACCAACACATCCCTGCAAGCAGTAGCTGCGCGCGTTCACCTTCACTCGCTGTTCACAGTTTGCTCTATATATATTCCACCTTCTTACGACTTGAGAAGCGTGGAGTTGCAGACATTAGTTGATCAACTTCCTCCCCCATTTGTCATCTTGGGGGATTTTAATGGCCATAATCCTCTCTGGGGGAGCTCAGACTCTAACAGCAGAGGTCTAATTATTAAAAACTTTATTGAAGACAACGATCTATGTGTTCTTAACGACGGTGAAAATACCTATTTCCACCTTCCTACGCAAACCTACCATGCCATCGATCTTGCAATATCCTCACCTTCCTTTCTGCCACTTTGGGATTTCCAGGTGCAGGGTGGTCTCTACACTAGTGGCCACTTTCCAATCAAAATAACATATACTGGACGCTGCAGCTATCAGCAGCATCAGCAAGGCCGTCTTCGCATTGATCGAGCTGATTGGGCAGCATTTACCCATTTGGCAGAAATAACATCGGAAGACGTGACTGACATTGATATTGATGTAGCGGTAAAGCGAGTAACCGACATCATCTTAAACGCAGCGAACGCTGCTATACCAAGAACCTCTAAAGGCAGGATCAAATATCCTAAGCCATGGTGGAACTCTGCTTGCCAAGAAGCTCAGAAGAAACAAAAAAAAGCATGGAACACATTTCGTCGATACCCGACCACACAAAATCTTGTGACACTTAAACGAGCTCGTGCTGAAGCTCGTAGGATTCGACGGAAAAGCCAGCGGGACTCGTGGCAGGCCTATGTCAGCACAATCACGACGTCCACCCCGTCCAAGACTGTATGGGGTAAAATAAAAAAAATCGCTGGAAACTATAGCATATCTTGTGCTCCAATTCTGGAGAAAAATGGTCAACTTTTATCTGATCACAAAGAGGTAGCTGACTGCCTGGCGACTCACTTGGCTGAAGTCTCCAGCGCAAATAATTACTGTTCTAAGTTTTTAGCTATTAAATCTCATAAAGAACGAAGAGTTCTTGATTTTAATTCAAACATTATTCATCAATACAACACAAAATTTACCTTTCATGAACTAAATATTGCTTTACAAAAATCAAGAAACACATCACCTGGCTCTGACGAAATACACAATAGCATGTTAAAAAATCTAAGCAGGTCTTCATTAGAAAATATTCTGCAGCTTTTTAATAGAATTTATTCCGAACATAGATTCCCAAAATCCTGGAGTCAAGCAATAGTTATCCCTATCCTTAAACCAAATAAACAATCTGATAAACCTGAGAGCTATAGACCTATAGCTCTCACTAGTTGCCTATGTAAACTCATGGAACGGATGGTAAACGCCAGACTGATGCACATTCTGGAGTCACACCATCTCATATCCTCATTTCAAAGTGGATTTAGGCGTGGCAGATGCACAATAGACAATCTAATTCTTCTCGAAACATCAGTAAGAGAAGCATTTCTTAAACGAAAACATCTTGTGAGCGTATTTTTCGATATTGAAAAAGCATACGACCGTACCTGGAGGTATGGGATCCTCAAAACCCTGCACGAGTATGGGTTGCGAGGTAATTTACCCATCTTTCTCTCCAATTTTCTGAAACATCGTTCTTTTCGTGTACGCGTCAAGTCTGTTCTGTCGGATACCTTCATTCAAGAAGAAGGAGTACCCCAGGGAAGTGTACTAAGCGTAACTCTATTCATTATAGCAATCAATAGCTTGATTGGCCAATTGCCTCCCGCTGTAAAAGGTACCATGTTCGTGGATGATTTTCAAATTTCTTTCTCATCAACGAGCATGAGTATCGTTGAAAGACAACTTCAAATTGCAATCAATAAAGTAACCCAATGGGCGGAAGAAAATGGCTTCACTTTCTCTGCTCAAAAAACATTCTGTATCCACTTCTGCCGAAAAAGAGGCCTTCACCCTGACCCAAATCTCCTCCTCAATAATCAACCAATAGCTGTAAAAGATCAAGGAAAATTCCTTGGTCTCACACTTGACAATAAACTAAAATTTATACCGCATATACAAGAGTTAAAAAAGAAATGTTCATTAAAATTAAATATCCTTAAAGTCTTAGCGAACACTTCTTGGGGTGCTAATACTGAGTCTCTGCTAAGAATATACAGGGCTTTGATACGCTCAAAACTTGATTACGGATGTCAAATTTATGGTTCCGCTGCTAAAACCTATCTGAAAAGTCTGGATCCAATACATAATCAGGCACTACGCATCTGCACAGGAGCCTTTCGAACTTCGCCTATCAACAGTCTTCATATCCTTGCACACGAACAATCTCTAAACAATAGACGCCTCAAACTTTCTTTAAATTTTTACTTCAAAATAAAACCTTGCAGTAAACACCCACTACATCTCCATATTTTTAACCCATGTAATGCTGCTTTATTTCTAAACCGGCCTTCGATGACCCCAACATTTGGGATCCGAATGCGTCGGGTACTCTCAGACCTGCAGCTACCAGATTTTAAAACCGTCAACACAATAAACCTAATTGAACCATGGTGCGAAGTCATACCTTCTATAATTAATGATTTATCAGAATTCCCAAAACAAACTACTGCAGACACAGTTTATCAACAAGTCTTTAATGAGATCAAAAGCAAGTATTCTGGTTACAAACACATTTTTACTGACGGATCAAAAGCAAACAATCACGTCGGCTTTTCAACAATAATTAATGATCAAGTTACGGCAGAAAAACTAAACACATCTTGCTCGGTATTTACTGCAGAAATAAAAGCTATTTTTTCATCGCTACAATCAATAACCCAATCCGTCTACAAAAAGTGGGTGATATTCACCGACTCCAAGAGTTCAGTGGAAGTCATCACTCACTGCAATAATAATAGCCATCCTATAGTCATCCAGTCATATCTTTTATACAAAAACCTTATGCAAAATAATTTTGAAATTACCTTTTGTTGGATTCCTGGTCATGTGGGTATTGCAGGCAATGAGGCAGCCGATTCAGCTGCCAGAGCTGCAAGTATCCTGGTCGATAATAGTGTCCCTTTCGATGATATCAAAAACGCCATCGTTGTAAGCCTCAACACGTATTGGCAGGGGACGTGGAATTCAGAAATCGAAAATAAATTACATTCTATCCAGCCCTCCACTAGAGGTTTCGGATCATTAAATATCACCAGGAGAGAACAAGTCTTATTAGCTCGACTTCGCATTGGACATACCAGATTCACCCACAAATATCTCTTATGTCATGAACCAGTTCCAACATGCATTACATGTGATGTAAATCAGACCGTGTTGCACATTTTATGCAACTGCCCAAATTTTAATCTAATTCGTTATAAATATTTTAATAATTTTAACCCATCGTTGAAGGAGTTGCTGGGGGATCCACCCCATCGCAATTTGTACTCCTTCCTCCAGGAGATTGGATTCTCCTTTTTAATTTAGTGTTTGTCTGGTCATTATGTGATTTCGTCCTTCCTTTGTTTTCCAAGATATTTTTTCGCCCATTTTGTCTTTATTTTCAAATTTTTTAAATGTTTTTATCGGATGCACTTTTTTAATATTGACACTTGAAGTTTTATGCTTTCTCCTTCAAAATATGCTTCTATTTACTATATTATTTAATAAAAAATAAATAGCACATAATAAAATATCGTTTGGCGCAGTATAGCCCTCAAGGGCTCTTGCGCCATAAAAATCAAATCAACCAACCAACCACGCTACTGGAACCCAGCCCTTTTGCGAGTGAAGCGGATGCTTTTTCTTTGGCAATAGTAAATGTTTCGTTAAAACAAAGTATAAAATCACATGAACAGTGGCTTTCAAATCTTTATATATTAAGAGCTGCGTTTTCCGGCTTTGCCCGGTCTACCTTGAGAATAAAAATTGTGTCAAGTGACATACAATTAGGCTTAAATGAAAAAAAAAAAAAAACGCCATACAAAATTACCCTTCCAAACAATGTCGACAGATATTAAAATACTTTTAAGAAATTAAAATGCGAAAAATGGATTTTAAAAGCGCAATCATGGAAACACGAAATAAATTCAAGAAATTTCAGCTAAGCCTAAAAAAGTTCGAGCTAAAAACGCGAATTACTCCTGCTGTAATTTAGTTAGAGCATTGAAACAAATTGTTTAGAACGCGGAAAATTCTATCCTTTCAATTTATGTAAGAATACTAGCTTACCTATATTGAAGATGATTGCCACTAGCCCCCCCCCCCCCATTTTCAAATTTGATTTTGGGAGTGTTCCCTTGACCCAATTTTGTCAGATTTTGGATATGTTATTCAGTATCGACTAGAAACTCGAAGACCGTTGATAAAGCTTCTGTTGCAATTTTGCCCATGTTCAACAGTATATTGCTTGGACTAAATGTCTATTCAGTTGTTTCTCTGTACTGGTAGAAACTCGTTTTGCATTTAACAAGGAAGAAGCTTTATTTAATTTTTCCTTTAGAGAAGTGCAGTCTTTAGATGTGGCTTTGGGCTGCAGAAGGCTTCTAAACTCATCACGACTTTTTATATCATCCAATTTTTCAGTTTCAGAAATTGAATCTGTAGACAGTTTATGGCATCTTGTCAATGTATGAATACTCGTATGTTTGCACACGTTTCCCCGTATAATAAAGTCTATGCATGTGCAAAAAAAAAAGTGCACAAACATACACAGTCGACATACTAGTCACAATTTTTTGCATTCCTGTTGCGTTTTCCACGTTATATATATAATTTTATTATTGTTTGATGATGCAACATTCCATTTGGTTTTAGAAATTTCAACAATATTTTATTGTTACTGCGCTTTTATGTCTAAAATGAATGTTATTTTTCATTTTAGAATTCGCTCCCTTTATCAGTTTTATATAGAGATCAAACGCTTTATTCTTCGCCAGTTTCAACAAGGAAGAAATATAATCTACATGTTTGTTGACTTCCTTTTATGTATACATGAGCATCATTTCATAGTGCACAAATAATTTTGATATTTTCATTAAATGAGTCATTCCTCTGGACATTTCTCTCATGCAGAAACAAATTTGATTTTTTGGAAAAAATCCTTCTACACCCGTTGCACTCAACAGCCGCTGTAGAAAAGGAATACTCCATGTCTATTTATTATACATTGAATTATGTAGTAAAATTAATAACTATAAAAATAACCACCTAACGCAATTACCTAACGCAAACTTAAAACGGATTCATAACTAAAAACAGCAAAGAGTAAAAAAAAGTAAAAAGGAATTTATAACAATATTAACAAATTAGATAAAAGCGTTACAGAAAACACAACTAACGAGAACTTGAGACTGCGTTATGCGTTTCACGATTCAAATTAAGTCGCCAAGAAGTTGGCTTCGATCTATAACAGCAACCTTTGACCGTTAACCAATCATCGTAAGGTGCCGGTTTGCCTCGTATTTGTTAGTGGTTATGACAAATGTGGTTACGCATGTGGTGTTCCCCTATGATACTTTTTGACTAAGTGAGATAATTACTTACATGGGGAATCAATTATTACTGCTCGAAAGAAAAGAAAGTCGTTGATTTAAAAATAGTTTTTGGTACCATTTCCGCCCTTCAACTTTCTTAAAACATTCATTTAAACTCTAGCGGTACTAACCGATAGAATCAACAAGTCTAAAATAACAGCTGTATTTACTCTGAAATTAATATTTAATTTTTTATTCAAGCATCTCATGGAACATGAAGCAAGCAATCGTGAAACCTTAAATCTGAACAGAATAAAAGCTTCTGCGGCTCAGAGCATGGGAGTCCTTTCAAGGACAAGCAGCACTCATTCGTTGCTCAATCAAATTGGAAAGTCTATTAATAAAGCTGAATGCCTATCCAGACATCCAAAACCGCTTCCAAGCTATGAGCTAAAAGCCAGAATGTGAAGATTTTGTTTAAACGTTTTTGAAGTATATAAATTAAAACAGATTATAGTTTATACTGACTGAAATAAAAAGTAATAACTTATGTCTTTCGTTCTTTCTTTTAATATGCAGTAATAAATATTTTCATTCCTATGTTCAGTAAGATTTTTTTTCAAATTTATTTTTTATTGTTATTCCTACGTTTGCATTTTGTTAACGGCGAATTTTTAAATAGTGATTTGTTTATTTCTACGATAAAAGAAAGTTAATACAGTTGACTCTCTCTGTTTGAACACTCCCTAATGTGAATACCCCAATATGCTGAACACACTTTGATGGCTCCAGCGAATACATATACGTTATCCAGTCTCCTTTTTTAATGAGCACTTCTGTAATCTGAACACTTCTGCTGCGTCCCATGAGTGTTAAAAATAGAGAGAATCTATTGACTTATCAAAAGTACTTATCGATGCAACTTAAATAAATTGCCTGAAGTAAAGGGTCGTTTTTCATAAAAGAGCTTACTTGTTGCAGTTGGTCTAATTCAAAATCAAAATGACATTGTTTTGGATTAAATTAATTGCTCAGATTTCTTGGGAGAACTATAGGATTTGGTATTATGTCCTTTTTAAACGTAATCCAGAAACGTTAGACCATTTGAAATTACTGAACTTATCTCTCGCCGGCGATTAGGATAGAAAAAGAGCGAACTGTGACTAATTTCAGTTCTTTCTTGCTTTATAATTCACTTGAGTTAATTTTTTTTAATGGTTGAAGCATCATTAAATTGCTTAATTTAGAAGATAAATTTTCAAATTGTTAAAACTACTTAACAGTTTTATTTATTTTCCATAATAGTTCAAGTCCATTTTTTTAGTGCAGTTGACAACGTATTTTGTATTTATAAAACAGAAATAACATTTGAAATCATCGTAATTATGAAAAGTAATGAATTAGTGTTGTAAGTTTCACTAGTAATTTCCAAATTATTGCTTTTTTCGAGCAATAATGATAAACCAGAAAGCGCATTTTACAGATAAAATGGGGAAAATGAAAAATAATTAAAGACATTTCTAACTTAGCAACATATCGTACCCTTGTAAGGAAAGTGACACAACTCGAAATCTCTAACTAGTTATGGATGCAAAATCTACAATAAATGTTCTTTCTTCTTTTGGCTCGTTTTTCAAAATTTAAAACTTTGCTCATGGGTTTATTTTGGCTGAACTTTTCAAAATTTGAAAAGTTCTATGTTCTTTACTCCTTAATTTAATTTAACTTTTTTGGCACTTTTTAACAATTGTTTGGCGAATTATAGCCTATTAAGGTTGTTGCACCAAAAAACTAAATAGAACCAACCAAACAACTTTCATACTCCTTTCTAAAGATTGAATTTTGTCGCATAACGTTTGTATAACCCTTCTGTAGCATCAAGCAGTTTTTCAGTGACCGGCAGCCGAAAAACACTTTCTTTCCTGGTCTTAGTGATTTTACAATAATTCATAAAATTGATTTTTATTTTTGAAGTGTGATGGATATTATATATAATACTGAATACCGTCTGAAATATATACAACTGATTTCAATATTTCTGATTGGTGTGACTCGAATAGTTTTTAGTTAAACAAAAACTATTGTTGCATTTTGTTTTAGTAAAACAAAAGGCATTCAGTGTCTTGACAAAACTATAGTGAACTTCATGCAAAATGAATTCCCCAATATCGATTAGCACAGGACGCAAATTCTTCATTTTGCTTTTTAAAGACTTCCTAACGTTTGGTCCGTCAGAGATAATATTTAAAAGTTGCTATTGAGGCAGATATTGATGTGTACTCTCCACACTCGAGAATATTTCTAGCATTACATATACCGTGTTTTTTTTCGAGATGATGTGCAATAACTCTGCTTTTCTTCATTAAATTTTTTAAAACTAATATGTCCAACTGCTGAACTCTCTTCCTGTAAAGGAGATTTATCAATCTGAAGGCTATATCAGCCTAAATTACTCTCCTTCCTTTAAGAGATAGGATCTCAATTTTTTTCTTCCTTTTGTCCTTGTCTTCGTCTCGTCTTTGTGCTGTTATGAATGTTTTTTTTACTCAACATTATTTTTGTAATTACTTTCTGGCTTGTAACTCAAAATTTGAAACTTCGTTTGTTCTTTTTTAGGTACAAGTTTTTAAAACTCTGGAAGTTTTGTGTTCTCTTTGAACAATTTCTCTTCTTTGGCACCTTTTTCGAATAAAAATCATCGTTTGGCGCAGTATAGCCTACTAAGGCCCTTGCGCCAAAAAACTGAATCTAACCAAACAATTTAATCACCAGTTTAACTTTGCAGTATGGACCTAATCCATCTGAGATGAAGTACGACATTTTGGAGGTTTTACATTTAAAGTCTGTTACAATTTTACTGTTTTTAAACAAAGAAAGAATTATATTGGTCATTGATTTACCAAATGAGTATAGTACATTATGTGCAACAAGAGCTATGCAGAACATTGTCTCTTCTGCAATAACACTTTCAATATATGACATATTATTTCCTTTTATATACGTTCCCATATATACTTCCCTTTCCTTCAGGAGATTTTCCTTTTGTCTTTAATTTTGTGATGTGATATTCTATGAACAATATAATATGTGACAATTATTGAAAACAATGCGGTTATGCAATAAAATAAGCATACAAATATCAATACACAAAATACTATAACAGTTGAGATGAGTTTTTCACAAATGATATTACTAACACACTTTTTGCCCTGGAAGGACACATATCTTAGATATTCCTCTCTTATAAATATTTGAAGAGGTTTTTGTCATTTTCTCTTCCTCCTAAGGGTGTCCATGATGGTGTCTACGAGCTTTGTCTCATATAGCCTGGTAACCAGGTAGAGGAAACCTCCTATCATAGCAAGAATCATAAGGAGGTCTAAAATCTCACCTAGCAATGTTAGATTCGACAGGAATGGCAGTTTGAGATCATTCTTACTCTGTTCTTCAAAGTCTGGGTTATGCGTTAGACAGTCGTGAACATGTAACACCTCCTGAGTGCTCTGATATGAATTGATGAAATTCCAATACGCTCTGTTCGACAGCTCATTCTCCGTATATACCCAAACCTCATCTAAATCTCAATGCGGAAGGAGAATATTATCTTTTTTGAATATGGGGATATGATGGATCTCATGATTAAAGTCCAGAAGAGTGGTTCGGTCTTGCAGAAGTTTGAATGTTCTGTTACTAACCTCAAGGATAAGAGGGAGTTCCCATATCTGGATAATTTTCTTGACATGGAGGGTGATTTCATTGGTGCTGGGATCTACATTGTATGTATGATTCTCTCCTTTTACCTCGACTGATATCTGAATGCTTGATGTGTTGCTGTTGTACATAGGGAGTCGCTTTGAATATATTTGAATACAAGGACTCACGATTAGATAGCTCCTTGTGGCGTGAGCTACAACCTTCTGGTTGTTCAGTGCAGCTCTTGCATATAAAGTGGGTTGCAATTGCGCTTGTTGACGCATGATCCGAGAGTGAAGGTTTACCATGAGATAGAGGAGAGGTGTTTTACCAAGAAAAGAGTAGACATAGTTAAATACGTATTGGATTTTTCCTTCGAGTTCACTCCGCATATTAAATGCGTCTCTACGGACTCTGTCACTTGCCTCATAATTAAATCTGTCCCAATTGTCGGATCTCAGAGTTATTTGAGTTATGATATCAACTAAAAATCCTTCTTGTGTGTTAAGGCCATGTCACACGTAACGAAATTCGCTCAACCTACCCGTTCAACTTCAAGCTTTCATTCAACTTTCTCTTAGAGAAGTTGAACAGGGTTTCCAGGCTCTCAAACGAAGGGTTGAACCTAAACGTGGCTTCTGTCTACCATTTAAGGCGACTTAGCACAATGTACTCTGAGCGATGTTTTTTGGATTTAATGGGTTTTTTTTCTCAATTTATTTCAAAGCTGTAAATAAATTTCAGTTTTGAAAGTTGCAATCTTTCAAAATTATGAAAAAGTGATTTATAAACATGTTGATTTTACTAGCTCAATACAGCGATAACAGCCCTTTTACCTAATAACAATGAGTAAAAGCAGGCCTGGATCTGTAAGTTTTGATCCCCCTCTCCCGATAAGAATTGAATAAAAACATGGAAGCTTTTCTTCACTATTTTTTTAAAATTCAATATTATTATTTACTTATGTTTTAACTCGCTATTTTGATGATCATACAAAGGTTTTTTTTTTTGATCAATCACGATTGCTTATTGTTCTCATTTGACAGTCCTTGACGTTGTGGTTCCTTTTTCAGCTTGGATCAGCAGCACCACCGCCCACCGGCGGCTGCTGTGGTCCTGAGCACTGTTCCCCGGAATCCACTTCTGCAGGGTGGTGGCGTCCATGTCCTACACACGCATGCTCATACACCCTCGCCTACACGCACGAGCCTTTACACACATACACAGGCCTACGTGCACACACTTAAGCCTGCACGCACAAAACTGTACACACATAACCACATAGTAGGAGGGGCCTGCTCGGGGGGGGGGGGGGGAGCCATTTCTAGAAACAATAACTCTAATGAGTAGGGTCTTGTCGCAACTCGTGATTGCGAAAAACATAATTTGAATTCAAAGTTTCAGAATTCAAATTAGAGTTGATTGGAGGAAGAGGGTCACAGGTTTTAAACTTTTCTTGTTTTTTAACTTATTTTGTTTTTAAGGGAATTAGAAATTCTTAACTCCTGATTTTTTTCCTCTCATTTAAAATATAAGTTCATTACAAAATCAATGGACCGTAAGAAACTTTTTACAATAAAAAATTTTGTTTTATCCATCTTTCTGGGTCCAATAGCAAGGTTTTTTTTTTTTTTTTTTTTTTTGCAAATGTTGGTAACTCTTTAAACTTTGATTAGTCTTGCTGCTTTTCATAATGTATTTAAAGGTTTTTTTTAAATAATTTTATTTGAAACGCACATTTTCGTGGCTCATGTTAAGGTAATTCTATGTAATTATTTCACATTTGCTGATTTTCCAAAATAAAATCTTTTAATCATCATGATACTTTACAGAAATGTCCCAAATGTGTTTGCAACGTTGAAGGTTTAAGTGTATTCGTTTATTTAAAAAGTTTTCCAATTTCTTGGGTCGTTGCCCCCCCCCCCCACCTGCGGGCATGCAGATCTGGACCTGAGTAAGAGTCGATATTTATAAATAACTTGTCTATTAATGTAAAAGTTGTGATTTTTAAACCAGTAAACTTGTCTACCACTTTAAAATATGTGACAAAATTTAATAACAGCAATTATAAATCAAGTAAATCGACATTTCTGAGTTATTACTTTTAAACACTTATCCGCCCAAAACCTGACTAAAAAATTTGTATTTACTATAAAATTACTACAATAAATGATTCTCAGTGAAAAGTATTTTGATTTCATACACTAGAAGAAACGTTTCGACTATTTTAGATAAAAAAAATATATGTTTAGTAAAAAATCCCAAACAGAATGTTGATTCAACAAGCTGCTTGTCTGTAGAATGAGAGAGATGAATAAAAGAGCTACTATTAATATAAGATAACAAAAATTGGAAATAGCAGTATATTGAATAGTAACAATAATAATGACTATTTATTCCTTAAATTTTGTAAAGCTGAAAGTGCAAGGCAATGCATACATTTGTCTAGTTTAATTTTCAAACTTTAATAAAATTTGAATCTTTAGTCAACATTTACATTTATTCAATCTCTAAATCTTTTCTCCTCAAAGCATGCAGTGATAAAATACAAATTTCAAATCCTTTTGCACACCATGTCTGTTTCTAAGTTTGGAATGGATCAATTCAAAACTGAAGAATATCCTCTCTATTGATGCTGAACAGGGGTATATTGTTTTGTCTAAAACTTTCCCATCATACTTTTGCTGAGACATCCTGAATTGAGAGATAACCGCTACAAAAGCTATTAGAGTTGGTATTTAAGTTTTTGACACTTATGTCTTTGGTTGTATCAAGCAACTATTAGTTCCTCTATAAACAGAGAATATTTATATTAGAGAAAAAATAAATAACATAAAAAAAGTAAATAGCACCATTCAAAATATTTAGATACTATTATACTTAACTATTGAGTGCTGATCAACTTAGTTTCATTTTTACTCAAAAGAAAGGAGACACTGCATAAATCTTTTCCTAGAAAGCCTTTTTGATTGATAAAATTAATTGTACCTAATTGTTACAAATAAATTAAGTTATTAAAAAGTTTAAAACAAAACTACTTTGAAAACAAGCTGTAACAGTTATCCATTACTACTTTAACAGTGTAACAAGTTTACAGGAAAATTTATCATTTAATTTTAATCAAACTTATTAATTGAACTATTAATTTTAATGATATAATGTGAAATAATTTTTCAGCATCAGGAAACCATATGTGTTTATAAAAATTATCAATGTCAGTATTGGAGTTTTTAACAGGTCATGTCAAAAACGTTTTTTTTTTTTTTGTTGTCAAAACCCCAACCTCGTCTAAGTATTATTATTTTGCTATTGAATGTACACCAAGTGTAGTTGTTGAAATAGAAATCTTTTTAGCAATACACAAAAAGTGGAATAACAAAATTTTCTACTTTTATATATACATGCTACTGTTTTTATATGAAACCTTTGTACATGACCCAATATATTTTATCTTTCCAACACATGCACATGAAATTTATTACTTTAAAAAAAATCAAAACTTAAATTTTTTTATAGTGAAGAGTATAAAGTACTTATTGCATAGTTTACAAGTTACATAGAACGCAAGAATACCAACTTTTTTACTGATTTAGGCAGGTTTGTACTACTTTTCATAGTTTAAAAAATTGGACTTAAATGGTTCTATTGATTTAATTGAGTCATGCAGGTACATTCAATTAAGTAAGAAATTGTGAATTGTTTTACTTTTGTTCTCTGAGAAGAACAATGCTTCATAGATGTTTTTACAGAGCATACTGAAAGAACATTATCTTTTATAATGTATACCAAGAAAGAAAAAAAAATTTAAAAAATAGTTCATTTTTTCTAGTATTCTTTAGAGAAACTGACACATAAAATTTATACATAAACTTTATTTACAATAAGTTTCATACACACACACACATATGTATTAATACATAATTTCAATTACATTTCAAAGTTCAACAATAATTAACTTTGCCCTGGAACAAACAGTTTTTGACTGCAACCTCTAGAACTGCATCTGTACACAATAACTTGAAATTCTTTCTCACATAATCTAAAATTATGAAAACAAATTAGACAAATATATATAACATGAATATTATACAGGGTGAAAAACAGACAAAGTACCCCCTAGCTTTTATGAAGTGTAAAATCAATGTATTTCCGTAAAGTATAGGCATGGTGTGTGTGCTGTTTTTAAACAATCCACATGTTATACCAGACAGCCCGGTTATCATATCCAGAGACACAGTTTCGTTTTTATTAGAACTCATCAGTCCGGAAGAGCGAATAACCGAGCTGGAGGCAGATGTCATCTCAGCGATAACATCTGCCTCCAGCCTCTGAATGTGATAACTGGGTGTCTGGTATATTATATGCAGAAGAAAATTTAAGTAAAAGATGATAAATTGTAGCAAAAAAAAAAAAAATGTGTTGTTATTAATAACAATTGATTTATGATGTGTATATTCTTAAATGTTTAGGACAAAGGAGTCAAACATTTATTTCATTTATTCATTTGTTTATTTTTTGTGCATATTTCTATTGCATGAATTTCATTTATTAAAGAAGATGAACTTTTGTTGCTATTAAATGTTTGGAAAGTGAAGCTTATCTATGAATTAATATTTAACTTTGTGTATGTGTAATGCAATATTTGGCCAACTTTGATGCACTATAACTCTGACACCAGTTGAATCTCAGTCACCAAATAGTAATCAGGTTCATATAATAAAATGGTGCTACCTGTATCAATTTCATTGTTTTTCACTCGGTCCCTCTTGAAATAATTTGCTTTAAACTTTGCGAAAATGCAATATTTGGCCAACCTTAATGCTCTATAACTCTAGTACCAGTTGAGTCTCAGTCATCAAATTGTAATCATATTTTCATGTCATAAAAAAGGTGTTACTTGTATCAATTTCATAATTTTTCACTAGTCCCTTTTGAGATATTTGACTTTAAACTTAGCCAAAATTTGATTTTTTCCATTTTTGTAAAAGTTTGCAAAAAGAAAAAAAAAAAGGGACAAAGTTTTTAAGTTTAAAATTCCTACAACAAGTAGTCCTATATTATATCTACACAAGAAAAAAAAATATAGCTGAGACTCCTCCTTTTACTAATTTTGTTGCACTAAAACTCGTATTTTATGCTAATTTTCAGTTTGTAATTGTTTTTTTTTTTTCTTCACCTTTCTCACTATTTAAATAATATTTTGCACGCAAATCGTATGTGGGGCATCCTTCTGGTGATGTAGGATTTTGTTTTGTCCTGATAACTAAAATTAACCGAGTTAGATGCATTTACGTAAAACTTGTTTTTGGTCCGAAAATGGCAACTAAGCAAACTTAAAATGGTGGGTTACAAAAAAGTATGAGCCTAAAAAAATTTCTTTTAACACTTTTGAACTCACCTAGTAGTGAGAATTAACTAGTAAAAAAAATAGGAAAATGAAAAATGTCGAGCAACACGGCTGGGGTGATTTCTACGGATTGACCATTACCGTTGCTCTTGCTTCAGATTGTTTACAAACATTCATTGATTTGGCAAGATTGCACACTACGAGATTGGCGAATTTGGCAAGAAAATTCTTACGACGACTTTGAACTAGAAATTGACCTTTTAACACAATAATAAGGTGGAGGTTTATGAAATATTACGTTTTATATTTGTTTTTGACGAAAATATAGTAATAATAACTCACCTGAAGTTATTCTAGCAGTTTATTCCATTCCTTGCAGACGCTGTTGATGTTGTTCCAGACGGCCATGTTGTATTTTGACGTAATAGGTCAAAGGATTACTTCCTCCTGATTGGCTGAAAGTTGAGGTTGATCCAACTTTTTTGCCGAGAAGATAAAAAGTTGAATGGAATACGTTCAACCTCGGAAAGCATAGCACACGGGGATTTTCCGGTCGGAATTCGCTCTCGCGGTTGAGTCGAACCGAAGTTGATCGTCAGGTTGAACGAATTTCGCTACGTGTGACATGGCCTTTATAAAAACTTCTTCCCTGGTATGTGATGTTGTTAGTCAATTTCAGAGAGAGTGACAGTTGATTCAGAAGGTACCTTCCGCCCACCGTTACATAGGAGTAATTAACGGCGGTTTTGTATTTTTAACTCATCCTCTAGCTCGGCGGACCAATTTGTGCGCCCCCCCCCCGTGTCCGTTTACCTTGTCGTGGTGGGGGGCTTGCGGTGTGGTGAGTTCGGGGCGAGTTCTATGGAGGAGTAGTGAACCCCCAGTTGCTCAAACAGAATATCGGCAGGAAGGGACTTTTTGTTCCCTTCCTTCCCTCATCACACTTACCAAATTCGGACAAAAACCCTAAGCCAAGGTGTATCTACCGTGCCCGTGACTGCGTGGTACCGGGGGTAGTCGGTGCCTCAAACGGTTGACGTCAGGGATAGCAGGCGAACCCTGGTGTAAAAGCCTTACCCCTGTGCAGGGGGGGCTACACAGGGACTAGACCCCAGTTTTTCCCCTCAGTTCTCCGGTCCATGCTTGAAATAAATCAAACTAAAGACCTTTCTCCCCCAAATGAGGAGCGTCACAATGAATCGCTTACCTCTGCAAAATTTTTGCTTATCAAAAGGAACGAAAATCTTACATTTACTGCTGTTTCTCCAATTTTAATTAATAAAGCCTTAGAAAACCTTATTGGTGAGTATTAATCAGTAAAAAAAAAACCACTCACAGGCGAACTATTAGTAGAAATAAAGCACCCAAAACAAGTTCAACTTATTTTAGCTATCAAACAATTAGGTCCGTATTTTTGTAATGTCGCAGCACACTCAACATTGAACTTTTCTCGGGGAATCATTTCGGAGCCAGACCTTCTATTTACACCAGAGAAGGAAATTCTAGAACAAATGAAGGACCAACACGTAAGTGAAGTGAAGAGGATCCCTGTCAAACGCAATGGCGAAATGCAGATTACTAAATATGTTATTCTAACCTTTAGTACACCTATCCTCTCTTCACGTGTCAAGCCTGGTTATCTCTCATGTCCTGTAAGACCTTATATTCCAAACCCGCTACGGTGCTTTAAGTGGCGGCGCTTTGGGCATTCCAGGCTGTCATGCCGTGGTACAGAAACTTGTGCAAGATGTTCTGAGGCCGGTCATGATAGCAAAAAAAGGAATTCAAATGTGTCAACTGCGAAGGAGACCACCCCTCCTACTCTAGAAAGTGCCATAAATGGCTCTCCGAAAAAGAAATCCAAGTAATCAAAACCACGCAGAATATATCATACCCCGATGCAAGAAAAAATTGTCCAGTCTCGTATGCCCTCAGCTGGACTATCATATGCTGCAGCAGTACGAAAAGTATTCAATTCCATAAGTACGCAAGCAGATACTCAAATAAACACAATAACCAGCACTAAGCTACTTAACTCACCTAAACCAACAAATAAACAGCTCAGTATTTCTAAAACAACGCAGAAAACTTCTAACGAAACCCCCAGAAACTAACGAATTCACCCAGTTCGCAAAAATAACATCGGAAGATGCGACTAATATTGATATAGATGTAGCGGTTAGCCGAGTAACCGACATTATCTTGACGGCAGCGAACGTTGCTATTCCAAGCAACACTGAAGGTAGGATCAAATTTCCTAAACCTTGGTGGAACTTCGATTGTCAGGAATCTCATAAGGCACAAAAAAAGAAAAAAAAAACATGCATGGAGCACTTTTTGTCGGTATCCGACCACACAAAATCTTGTGGCATTTAAACGAGCTCGTCGATCCTATGTCGGCACAATCACGACGTCCACCCCATCTAAGACAGTGTGGGGTAAAATTAAAAAAAATTCTGGTAACTACAATATGTTTTGTGCTTCCATTCTGGAGAAAAATGGTCAACTCTTATTTGATCACAAAGAGGTGTCTGATTGTCTGGCGACTCATTTGGCAGAAGTCTCCAGTGCAAATAACTACTGCCCAAAGTTTTTAACAATCAAATCACGCAAGGAACAAAGAGTTCTAGACTTTAATTCAAACATTTGCAATCAATACAACACAAAATTTACCTTTAAGGAACTAAATATTTCTTTACAAAACTCAAAAAACACATCAACTGGCCCTGACGAAATACACGACAGCATGTTAAAAAATCTAAGCAGGTCTTCATTAGAAAATATTCTGCAGCTTTTTAATAGAATTTATTCCGAACATAGATTCCCAAAATCCTGGAGTCAAGCAATAGTTATCCCTATCCTTAAACCAAATAAACAATCTGATAAACCTGAGAGCTATGGACCTATAGCTCTCACTAGTTGCTATGTAAAATCATGGAACGGATGGTAAAACTCCAGACTGATGCACATTCTGGAGTCACACCATCTCATATCAGAGTGGATTTAGGCGTGGCAGATGCACAATAGACAATCTAATGCTTCTTGAAACATCAGTAAGAGAAGCATTTCTTAAACGAAAACAGCTTGTGAGCGTATTTTTCGATATTGAAAAAGCATACAACCGTACCTGGATGTATGGGATCCTCAAAACCCTGCACGAGTATGGGTTGCGAGGTAATTTACCCATCTTTCTCTCCAATTTTCTCAAACATCGTTGTTTTCGTGTACGCGTCAAGTCTGTTTTGTCGGATACCTTCCTTCAAGAAGGAGTACCCCGGGGAAGTGTAGTAAGCGTAACTTTATTTATAATAGCCTTCCGATGTAAAAAGTACCATGTTCGTGGATGATTTTCAAATTTTTTTTCTCATCAACGAGCGTGAGTATCGTTGAAAGACAACTTCGAATTGCAATCAATAAAGTAACCCAATGGGCGGAAGAAAATGGCTTCACTTTCTCTGCTCAAAAAACATTCTGTATCAACTGCTGCCGTAAAAAAACGCTTCACCCTAATCCAAATCTTCTCCTCAATATTCAACCAATAGCTGTAAAAGATCAAGGAAAATTCCTTGGTCTCCCACTTGATAATATACTTAAATTTATACCGCATATACAAGAGTTAAAAAAGAAATGTTCATTAAAATTAAATATCCTTAAAATCTTAGCCGACACTTCTTGGGGTGCTGATACAAAGTCTCTGTTAAGAATATACAGGGCTCTGATACGCTTAAAACTTGATTACGGATGCCAAATTTATGGCTCCGCTGGAAAAACCTATCTGAAAAGTCTGGATCCAAAACATAATCATGCATTGCGCATCTGCATAGGAGCATTTCGAACTTCGCCTATCAACAGTCTTCATATCCTTGCACACGAACAATCTCTAAACAATAGACGCCTCAAACTTTCTTTAAATTTTTACTTCAAAACAAAACCTTGCACCAATCACCCACTACACCTCCTTATTTTTAAAAATGCTACACTTTTAAACATAAACTTACAAAACAAAGATATGCAACTGTGATTTAACATGTGATAATACTATTCATAGGGGTAGCCAGAGTGGTGCTAGTGCACCGCGATGGGAGGTTACTATAAATAATGACTTCTTATTCTAATATAAATTATGACTTCCCGTTTTTTATCTTATAAACTTTATTTTTTAAAAATTCATACAAAGATTCATGCAGTACATGAATAAGCGTGAAGAACACATTCCGAATTCTCGTTGCTGATAAGGAATACCTCACAGCTAAATCTTGAAAATGATAATTCAGCCTCAATTTTTGTAATGTAACGAAAAGCGGATCCTTTAAAGGAGCACTCACTGTTCATCCATAATAATAATTAAATTCGAATCTTTTGATATAATTAAGTAGAATATAAAATACTCTATTGTTTGGCAAACCTGTATACATTAATACAAGGTTGTCGTCATTTTCAATCCTTTTAAAATGGAAAGATAGTTGACTCTAAGCTTGTGCAACCTCTAGGGTGGAAACTTTTGCTCTAGTTCGCATTTTAGCAGGACAACATCAACACTGATTGTGTCTTGTGTATTGGATGGACCAGAAAGTCTCCTATCTTCAGAAACGTTTTTCACTAAAAAAGAAATATATATATCAATGAAGTTTTCACAAAAATTTTAATCAAGCACACAAAGAATTAAAACAAACGTGTTTTGAATATTATTTATTAGACCAATTAAAGTTGTACTAGTGACATAGAAATGTCATATTCAAATACGACTTTCATATGCCAATTTAGAGAAAGTTGGATGAGCCACTTTGAAATAGTCACTGAACGGTTGCAGAATTATTTTTTTTCATATTGTAAAACAACTAGTCAATGAGGCCAGCTGTGAAAAGATAATCTCTATTGTAGCAACATCTCTTGGATCTTCAGTATTTTTTATCTCCCTACAAGAAAATTAAATCTGTTACGCTTCTGTACTAGTATTTTTCTTAGGGTTGTAATCAATGTTGAGCATTAATCAATTATTTTTTTCTATTGCCTTTATAATTGATTAAAAAAGTAAGTGCAATTAAACTATTGGTTGCAGCCTGCTAAAATTGCACTAATTTAATGGGATTAATGTACATTAATTGTTTCTCACAATTAAAATAATTACAATTGATATATTTAATTGTCTTATGAAACAATTGAAACCAACAATTAACTTTATGTATCAATAGGTACAGCTCAGGTCTAAAGTATTATTCGATTTTGTATTTTCCTTCAGTGCAGATTGTTAATTTGCTGCGTAATCTACTCTCGTCTTGGCAAGCTCTTTTCCGCACGTAAATGTTTGTGTTTTGATTAAGTGTTTTAAGTTTGTGTAAATCATAGTTTTAGTTTAACCCGTAACAGGGGAGGTGAGAAAGAAAGACATAACAAGGGACGTAAGGTCTCAGAAACCGCTGTGATTAAAAAAAAAAAAAAAAAAAAACATGTGTAATTAAGATGCATTTCTTTAATTTCTCTCAGATGTTCATTGGATTTTCAATTAGTACGAAAAAAAATATTTTTGAAGTTTTAGTTGAAATACACCTTTTCTAAGGAAATTTTGCTAGAGCCATAACATAGTTCAAAGAAACCCCAAATGACTGTTATGACTGAAATTTATGTATCACAAATTTTTGTTTTATAAATTTAAAAATAAAATTAACAATTGATTATTATCCTAACCATAAAAAAAAATTCATGTAATAAAACTGAATAAAAAAATTAATACATGAACTTGATACTTTTTATTACAGGGATTAACAAATTTTTAAAACTGCACTGCCTGTACTGGCAATTTGTGAAAAAAAATTTACTTCTCCATAAACAGATGCAGCTTTCCTGTTAATATTTTTCTTTTTTTTTCTATAACTTAATTTAAACCAACAAATAACCCAAACTTGTATTTTTAATAGCTCTATTTTAAATCAATAACAATTATTATTAAGTATAAGAATAAAAATATGTAAGTAAGACCCATTGCTAAATATAATTGATAAAAAATTGTGCTTTGTTGTAATTTTTTTAAAGACTTAAATAAAAAGAAATCTCAAACATTTTATAATATCCAGAACTTACTTTTCGTAGCCTTTTTTTCTGAACTTGGAAAATCCAGTCGTTTCTTCTCATTATAAAAAAATATAAATGCAGGATTTTGTTTATTGCCATCTTTGAAGTGACAGCTACATAATCTTGAGTCGTGATTAGGCTCTCTATCAGTTCTCCTAAAAGAATAAATTTGAAAACAAGATCAGTATATAACCAAATTTAAAAATCATTCATACAAAATTATTAATCTATTTCATCCATAATCTAATTTTAGCCAGATAAACAGGATATAAATCTATATTTTGTTTCAGATTTTCTTACTTTTAATTTTAGCAAAATATGCTTATAAGAGCATAAATATGGAACAAAAAAAATTCCTACAGCAATAATAATAAACTTCCCCGTTTTAAGAACCCTTTTTTCATCCATACCCCGCTTAATCGCATACATATTCAAACTTTCTTGAGCGAATCTTAAATTCAAGTCGAATTTTCAGGAAGAAATCCCAGTTCACCCTTTGAAAGTAAAAGGTTACTCGCAACGAAGCACAAAATAGGGGCTAATATCTCAGTTGGCTTCTAGCTGTAAATCTCAGGTTGTAAAATGCATCAGGGGTTAGGTGTTTGGAGAATTGGACTACATGCACTGAGCGGGGATATAACACGTTTCTTTCATTGGCTCTAGTTACTTGGTCCTGTCCAGTCTCCTCTAATGCCTTGAAGAACGCCTGCTTTCTGTATAGAAAATTGGTTCCCAGGGCTATTTATGTTCTTGGAAGAGACAGTTGTTAGTGACATTATTAAACTTGCTTTGATGTTTGACGAGGTTGTAGCTGGAGAATACGGTAAGGCTTTTTCCGAAATCAGTTAACTGTTGATTTCCTGCTCTGCTTCCGATTGATTGTGAGGTAAAATGAACGAAAAAAGGAACGGCATAAGCTTATGTGTTCAGTTAAACGTTTTGGAAGCAATTGAAAATAGGAAAACACAGAGAGATAATTGCGAAAGAGTTTGGCATTTTTAAACTTGAGTTTAGAGAACAAACCAAAACACTGATAAAAAAATTTTCTTAGGAAGAAATGAAACTAAGTAAATATATATTTTTATGCATTCACATATGAAGTGCATGTAATTTTTTTATGATTTTCATAAAAATATTAAGTATTTTAATTTTGATGAAATTAATGTGCATTTTCAGTAAAGAAGTGTATTTTCAGTAAGGCCGAAATACATGAAATACACCGCCATATTTAAGTAACAAAGAATCATTTACCATTAATAATAATGAACATAAAACCAGAAAACTACTTCAAAAATATGTGTCTTGTGTAAGGAGGCCACCTGTATTTATATATGGTTATATATATATGTGCAGAGTACTGTAATTTTTCTCTTGATGCATAACAGTAAGTTGTTATTTAAATAAACAAATAATTCCTAAAAACTAATTCGGATGGTAGTCCGCTTATATTGAAGTTGTTCCTACATGCTTTTGCACACAGAAATAAGTTTTTGGTTCGCATTTTTAATTACCAGAGTTTAATATTAATTTTAAACACAAAATAAATTCGAAAAAAAAAAGACTATTCCACGTTTTACAAACGTACGTCGAAATTAATGACAAATAACATTTAAATTTACTAAAACTCAGTACAAGAAAACACGTATATACAAGCTTATCGAGACATGCAATACACACCTAGACATATTTGTCCATAATGCTTTTAACTTCTTATCCTTCGGAAATCTAAAAAAATAATATTGATTTTTTTACAGTTTGATGATTACAACAAGCTGCAAAACAAAGCACAATTTTCTTAAATATAATAGATCGGGATCCCTCACCCTTTTTCGTTATTCATTACTAACAAGCCAATTTTCCGTTAGTAGCTTCATTTTGTCAAGACGCCCAACATTAGCCGGTACAAAAAATTTTTAAGTGGTAGCTAACAGGCGTAATAAGGACATAGTTTGTTGATTTGGCGGTTATCAAATACTTAGAACTAACTTTTTTTTAAAAATAATTCTCATAATAATTATCTAAATTAGCCGGAAAAAAAAATTGTCCGACAAAATGCACGATTTAATCAAAGATGTCCCACTTTTGCAACATGTACTATTTACGAAGACATGAAATATAATTACTAACCAGCTGAATTTTTTTTGTCAGTTAGTTAATATTTATATAATTTAAGACACACATCGTCCTACAAATTGCGTGGTATGCTTTTCTGGTCCGACACTCCAAAGTTGTCAATACCACAGGACTATTTTTTTAGTAACCGTAGGACACTAATATCAAGTGATAGATTAGTGTGTTTTGTGCCCAAATAAAACAATGTCCTACGAGAAAACAGGTATATATATTAGGGTGGGTCGAAAAAAACTTTTTTTTTTAATTCGAAACGCTTTAGTGCGGAAAAGTTGCCAATTGCGATAAGAATTAAAAGCACACCAAATAGAACAAAATCGGATAACATCTTCCGGTCGCGCAACGAACTTGAATGTCATAAAAAACTGTTAAAATCGATCTATTTTGTAATTTTTTTTCTATCATTTAAATATTTAATAAAAAGCAAGCTTTAGTTTTCCATGTTTGGTTTAAGGTTTAAATAACTCAAATAAAATATAATTTAACCAATTATCAAATATTATCCGCTCGCACAACGTCTTAGAATAAGACAAAAATTCACCATATTCACTGTGTCAATTCAAAATTCAATGTGTGTGCAACTCTTCGCCCATTTTGCTGAAACAAAATGACCCAGAACTCACCACGTGGAGGTGGTTGCACTTCGAGTTCCACCCACACCCAACCCAACCAACCATCCAATAATTGAGTGTGGTATTTCTATATTTAACATTTAAACATTAACATTAAAGGCTGATTTTTTGGAGAAAATAGGCATAACTGATCTAGATTTTAGAGTTGCACGGATAAATCCATCTCTAGCTTCAAGCCCACATACTTTCTTCGAGGCTTCTGTAACAAGTTTGACGCATCTCTCAACAGCCTGGGTGTGACAGGGGAACTTTTGTATTTCTCTGATGGGCGTAGAATCAGAATTAATTAATGACTTAATGTCATCTTCATTAAGGTCACGTAGAATTGGAGGGGAATACAGCACACAAGAATTCCAATGAATAATTTCGGTGTAATCGGTTGCTTGGAAGTTAATAGTCGGTAGTACAAAATTTCTGACAATCTTCTTCTTCAGAACATTTTGTCTTGCTTTTAAAAGTCTTCTGTAACCCAGCTCGCGAATATGTTTTCTTTCATCCACTAGCATTGCTAACAGAAAACTTTCTGGATGTGCGAAAAATGCGTTTCGTTGTATGACTGGATCAACAACTTGCAGTAACTCTTTGGATAAATATCTTGATGTTTGAATCGCTTGGAAGACGTGTTTTGGTCCGTCAGTAAAATACTTGCTTTTTTTAACGGCGAACCACACAGGCATATATGATTTCAAGATGAAGCAAACTATTTCTTTTAAGTTTTCTGATGGCTCTGCAGAACTTATATACAACCTAAGGATTCTGTTGGCCACAGTTAGCCATCTGGAGTGGGACAACGGACCAGGAGTCCGATTTGCTAAATCTTCCGGACATTTTCCCTCGGTGATTGCATTTGCAATTTCTAACAAATACTGTTGGTCTTTACTTAAACTCTTTTTGTCTATATCAGGAATCAAACAGTCTATGGGTTCATAAAGGGCAATCGGAAGTTTTTCACAGCAAGTGAGTTGCTGTCCTATTTGTCCACTAAAAGATTTAGGTCCTGATGTTTGACCGTCAATATGTTGAAAAATGTGGCGAAAAGGAAGCTCATTAAAATGCAGAAGGCATATGCTCCATTGAACTGGACGTCCTATGAAGTTTTCTAGGCGAGAGATGACGCCAGTCTTCCAACCAGTATTGGTTACAGTGCCATCACAGCCTATTACTTCGAGCTTTTCTAATGGCATTGAAAGCTCAGACAAACAGCGAATAATGCTTTGCATTATATCATTCGATGAACTTGAGGAAGGAGATATATGTCCTATATAAGTTGATCCTGGTTCCATGATAAGAGAATAGTGTTCTTCTTTCAGCTCTCTACGAAATTGCTTCGCATTCAACTTTTCAAGAACCAAAGTATCATCTTTTCGTCCGTCAAAGAAAAGACCCCAACTTTCTTCAGGAGGTATAAATTCACTTAGTAAATCTGTTCTAATGCGACTTTTGTCTCTTCTTATTTTACACTTATCAACCACAAATGAAGAGTCAGTTTTAGTTATCATCCCGACGTCTTGAAGAACACTGGATGCTATGGCTGCTGTAGCTCGATCAGAAACTCCAAACCGATCGCTATTTAGTGCTGTTGCGCTGAGTTTAACTCTCATCTGCGATTTTGGCTTTGTAGTAGATGTACTTGGTAGTATGTATTCATCATCTGCACATGAGTCCTCACTGGAACTGTGTTTTTGCTCTTCAATTGTAGAATATTCGCCTATGTTAGAAATTTTATCTCCACTCACTACTCGTTTAAAATCGCGGGCGTTCCTCTCAGCCCTGATATTCAGTTGCTTTGTAACCTTCTTATCAATAGGTCCGATCATTCCGATATTGTAATGCCTTTGAAGATACATGAACTTCAACTCAAGAACAGGAATTTTCTTAGATTTCTCACAGGAGCATTGGATTGAAATTGCACATTGACATGCATCCGGTGTTTTTTTGCATGTACAGTTCACTGTCATTGTGCATTTACATGCAGAGACATCAAAAAGTGACTGAGCTTTCAATTTAAAATCTTCTAGTCTGGATTTAAATGCAGGCTTGTCTTTGTCACGCTTGTAAGACTTCATTAAGTTGGTATAGGAGTCGTGATACGCATTGATCATCTTTACAATTCGACAGTCAGATAATGCAGGAATCAATGCTTTATCATACAAACATTTCACGTGTCCCGCAACAGTAGAGGCTACTTTGGCGAAACTTACGCATTTGTTTTTTGTCACAAGTGATAAAATGTATCTCTCTTCAAAGCAGCACTTAAGAACACATTCGTATGTCGGCAGCTTATTTTGATTGAGACTTCGAGGCTCACCAAATATAGGGCAACAAAACTCTCGTCGGGAGTTTGCAATCACACTCCTAGTGAGTGTGAGTATATTTTGCGATTCATTCATTATTATGTAATAAAAATCTGCGAAGCAACACAATGTTTGATCTGAAAAACTCAGCGAAATGCTGTGAAGACGAAATTCGAAACGCTTTAATTCGAACGCTTTAGTGCGGAAAAGTTGCCAATTGCGATAAGAATTAAAAGCACACCAAATAGAACAAAATCGGATAACATCTTCCGGTCGCGCAACGAACTCAACGGTACGCAACGCTCACAGCGAAATGTGTGAGCAGGAACAGGCGATAGATGAGGGAGGGAAGGGCAGTGAAATCTACTTCATTCTAGTTTAAACCGGTTTCAACTACTTCAGTCTAGTTTTAACCGTTTAAATAGTGTTCGTGTTCGTTTAGTTCTAGAAAACGAATTCAGAGTTGCCCCTCAAAAAGTGAAGTCTTTGTAAAGATCACTTTTTTCTAAGATATTGCGCGAGCGGATAATATTTGTAAATTGGTTAAATTATAATTTATTTGAGTTATTTAAACCTTAATCCGAACGTGGAAAACTAAAGCTTGCTTTTTATTAAATTTTTAAATGATAGAAAAAAATGACAAAATAGATCGATTTTAGCAATTTTTTATGACATTCAAGTTTGTTGCGCGACCGGAAGATGTTATCCGATTTTGTTCTATTTGGTGTGCTTTTAATTCTTATCGCAATTGGCAACTTTTCCGCACTAAAGCGTTTCGAATTAAAAAAAAAAAGTTTTTTTCGACCCACCCTAATATATATCCCTAGTTCTACAATAATTGTTATTTTCGTTTTCCTATGTGAAACATAACGTAAAGTGAAAATATATTTATTGAAATAAATCAACTTTATTATCTCATATAAAAAAAAATACTTTTACACAAAAAATAAATTAATTTTCATCTGACTTATCAGACAAATATTTGTCATCATCACTGCTAGTATCACTCTCATCTTCATCAGTATCTTCTTTATTTTCTTCGTCTGTGATATCTAAATCTGTAATAACATGGAAAAATTGAGTCGCCGAATAATTAAAAAATAAATTTCAATATTATTAATAGGATACCTTGCAATTCAGAAGATAATTCTTCAAAGGGATGGGCTTTGAGGACCATCAAACCAATAATATTCATATTTTCCATCAATTTTTTTCCATCCATAATTTTCAGGAACTTTATCTGTGGGACACCGCATGTGTGCATTACACCCTACATTGCAGATGAATAAATACAGTTCTTTTAATTTGTTGGTGGCAAACTGAAAGGATCATATACCCTACGATATTTTTTTAATACTTCTTCATTCCCATTTTTTGATTTATAGCCTTTTTCAAATAGCTCACACCGTCCTTTGTTGATATCATTTTTTTGTTTTTAATGAGTACACTCTACATACATACTCTTCAATAATTCGAACTACTGCATTGGAACTTGTTAATGCTGTATGTTCACTTCGTAGGAGTTGAATAAAAGCCTCTTGAAGATTTTTATTTTTCTTTAAAATACTGAAAGGTCTTTTTTTTCCTTTACGAGAAAAAGCTGGATTGTAGTCATTTCCTGTAAAAATATGGTATATAGCAAGTGAACACGATAATTGATCTCCAAGCTTGGCATAAATTTCATTTATGTTCAAGTATAATTTCAAGTATAATTTCTTTTTATTTGTGCTTAAATTAATTATTACTTGTATTTCATCTTTTAAATACTTGAAGTTTGCCAACATTATTATTGATATATCAGAATCTGTACAATGCATCTGTACACGATAGTTACAATTGAATTGAAAAACGTGTTACACAATTTTGATGTCAGCTTCTTCATAATAACAAGAAAGATTATAATCAATAGTTCTTTTTATTTTATTATCACTAGACATCTCATAAGTGTAACATTGATCATAATTAAGTTTAACAGTATTTCCTTCAATCAATGTAAAAAATTCATCCGTTGTCCAATCTTCTGTCTCTGAAGACAGAAAAATGAAATATAACCATTCATCTTTTGTACATGTGTAAAATAAGCCATTTTCTTCAAGATAGACGATTATCGAAGAAATATTAATTATATTTGAAATTATAAAATTATTAAATATATTTACGTAATTCTGCATAAATTCTTCAAGTCAATTTACAATAAAAGTACCAAAAGGGAACCAAGAGCACAATCATTTTGAAAGATAATAGTCTATCTAAAGCTCCATAATGTAAGGAACAAATGTACAAATTTTCAACACATAGTTTAAGTGTTTTTAGTTAGAACCTCCTCCATTGCTCTAAATCACGAAAAGAACTGATTTTCCAGAAAATACATTTCAAGTATAAATATTCAATTGATTACATATTATTTGAAATCAACTGTTGTCAAACCCCCCTAGATTTATAATTCACTCCTTCTTTTTCTTGAAAATATGTATTTTTCCTCATTTTAGCAGCTCTTTGTTTTTACCTGGACAGTTTTGTTGTGGATAGTGATTGTCGTTTCGACTTCGAAATCCTCAGTTCATCTATTCCCTTCTAGTCTTCTAACAAATTATGCCCAGGCGTTATGCCTAGTTTTTTAATTACTGCTTTATGTCAAAGAAATCCATCATTAAATTGAATTATTGCCATCACACAGTTCCATGTAAATGGGCTTGGTTTTATTGATGATATGTGGAGATAATCTTTTGGATTTATCCACAATTTCTTTCCCCAAGTGCATCACCACGTTGATATTTGCACCAGCTGTGAAGACCCTCAGGGCACTGTACGTGCATTGGTTGCTTTGCAGTAGATCATGAGTAGAAAAACGCAGCCGTAACAGCTTTTTGCTTGTTCAAAAGGTTGCCCACATTGCTGCGAATTGCATTGCCATAATAATTCTGTAATTGGTCAAAAAATTTGTCCGTTAGCTTGCCTTTCCCACCTAATCCAAGGGTTTTAGCTTTTAATTTTCTCAGCCTTCTCCCAGCACATTTTTGAACATGCCCGATGCATTCAAGTTCAGTCACAGGATTATTTTTATAAATATTTTCAACAGTGAAAAACTTTTCTTCGAGTCCCCATCACCATAATAGTCGGTATAGCGAAATTCTCTTGTAGATTCCGAGCGCGTAAATACACGATATATGCGCCAAGTGGTTCCATGCTTCCTGCTGATCCAAAATGCTTTGAACAAACGTAGTTTTTTCTTCTGATATTGCAGTGCCAGCAATGTTGCGAGATCACTTTGGCATCCAATACCTTTTCAGTATCTATGGAAAGTACTTTGTCAAAGCCATTATAGGAAGAGTGTATTCATTTCTACCATGCAGCAATATCTGAAGATGACTGTTGTGCTATATTTTTCATCTCCTTCGCAGCTTCAATCATGGAGCTTTCGGACACGCTTCTGGCAGCTTCCATCACGCGCTCTTCAGTAGCTCTAAATGCTGCACTTGTCATAAACTAAGGAAGTTTTAACGTTGCACGGAGCTTCTTTCCGGCAGAATAACCTCTCCCAATCAGTCGCAAACCGTAAACAAACGAGTTATAAATTATGCCTTACCATTCTTTTTTGATGATGCAAATCCTTTCAATAAGTTACAATTTCTACGTTTTAAAGAAAAATGTGACAAAGACCAAAGATTGAGTCTTTTTCCAAAAACATTGAATTAGTCAAGCAAATAGGAGAGCACAAAAGCGATATAATGCTGATCAAAACATTTACAATCAAGACTCCGTAATAAAAATTACTTTTTTCGCTCTTCTTTTCACTACTCAACAATCGTTTGGCGCAGTATAGCCTACTAAGGCTCTTGAGCCAAAAAACTCAACCAAACCCACCAACCAACCTATCCTATATATCTCTTTTTTGGAAAAAGAGTGCCACAATACGATATAAAAAATATGAGGTTTTAGCGCAAGAAAGCATTAAAACAACACTTGTGTACCACTTCGTATCATATATTTCAATTCGCGCAGTTTGGCGCTATTAGTGCAGCGCTGTGAAAGTATAGCCTACTAAGGTTCTTGCGCAAAAAAAAAAAAAAAAAAAATCCTATCCATATTGAAACTTTTAGCTGGAATTACTTTTGTCCTCTTTCATTTCTATGCACTTATCTAGCATTTATGATGCACCGTTCTAAGAGTTCATCTGATGCAAGTCGCTTATATGCAACTGGTATTCTGTAATAAGTTGTCACTCCTTGAAAAAAAAAAAAAGATTGCTTGCCAACCTGCCATTGAGTGCTATATTTTCCATTTTAGTGTCACAGCAGCCATGTAACATGTCTACCTTCCTGTCATATATCAATTTGGGTTTTATAGCGATTTCATCTATCATTAGTAAGCCAAACTTCTCTTCTTCGTGTGTTAAAATTTTTAAATTCGTTGTGAAGACGTAATTGTATCAATGGTGTTATTCCAGTTTCTCCTTTAGAGTAGCCGAGATCAGTGTGGCTTTGTGAGGAAGAGCGAAAATGCCCTTATCTCTGAAACAATCCTATTCATTTGGAGAGCGTTTTCCCCACAAATCATAAAATATAAGAACTGTGCTATTCAAAGCCAACATTTTCTTTTCATAATTTAAAGAATTTTCTCCAATAGCATGATAGCAGACGTTTTTGTTTCCAGATTTTTCTTTTATTATTCTCTTCAGTTGAAGTTCTTCGATGGTTTTTTTTCTTCTGATTCTAAGGCAAAAATCTTTTTAACCAAATTCTTAATTTTATTCTGCAATTTATTAATTACATTTTCAATGCTTTCAATCTTTTATGAAGTTTTCTTGAAGAGGGAACTCCTCCTTTTCTTTTGGTGTCCGTATCAGAGATTAAGGACTAGTTCCTGAGATACTTCAGGATCGCGTGTTTCAGAATGTTTCGTTCGTTCCATACTTCGTTTTTTAACTTAAACATTCACATATTCTAGAAGCTGGAAGCTTAGGGTTTTTAGAGGGCTGTGGTAATTTATGAGCTGAGTAGCCTGGAAAAAGGGTTGGAATTACACCTGAAAGCAATATTTTTCTATTGGTGATGCTTTTGCTAAAATCAGCACCTGAAATTTTTCTTCACAAACGCATGAATAATCAGTGGGTAACCAAACACTTTCATGCTTCTTTCCTCACTGTATATAGCCTTTTGCCACGCTCCTTTGATTTAGTTATTTGATGGAAGTTCAAAAAATTTGGTTTTTAAAGATACCCCTTGTGTGGCTTTATTAAAGGGTACATAGCAGTCCTATACATTTTATATTCAATTCAAGCAAATATTTATATGGACATAACTAAAAAGATGACATTTTGCTTTGACGTCTATGAAAAAATCTTAAAATAAAATTTTAAGTACCAATTAAATTCAAACAGACAAAAATCTTAGTTCAGTTTTTTTTTTTCAATTACAATAGATTCGAAATGGCGCTTGAAAACCCTATATTATCAAATCAGAATACCAGAATCAATAATTATTTGATCCGCGATATATTTTGCTTGTTTAATCAGGGCAGTGATCTATGGCCAAAAAAATCCTTCTACACATTCACCATCCTTATCCACATTGCGCAAGACTATGACAAGTTGATCCACATGGCAAATGTTAGGTGTAGAATCAGCAATTACACCGAACTATCTTGTTCTCTTCGCATATAGTACTACAGATTTACTCGCAGATATTATTTCTACACGCACTTTATTGGAAATAACTTCAATTAGCTCTGTCACAATGGTTGATGATAAAGAATTCACACGAACTTTACCTTTATTCCCATTTGATCGCATATGCTCCGCTAAAAATGGATCATAGTAACTTAACAGCTCTATGCGTCCAAGAAAATCACCTTTCTGTAACGAACCAAAAGTCTCATTATCTGCAAAGCATGCAGCCCCACGTTGCGAAATGAACTAAACAGCCCTAACAATTAGCTCATTACGGCATCCAGATATTGAATTTTTATTCCTGCTTCCAGTTCTGTTAGGGCTATTCCAGACTGCCCCAAACAAAGGTGAAAGAAAAGTCTCTGGATGCAGTACCTGTCTGGTATTTTCTTTCCAGCAGCAATGTTTGAACTAAAAATTCATTCATTTTTTTTTTTAAATTTCTTTTCCTTCGTCTTTTTATTTTTCTAATGCTGGAAATTATAAAAAAATATTACTGGAATAATCTTAAATTACCAGATCCATTTAACTTTCAATGTGTTTTTGTTAGCATTTTGAGGCTGAATTTTAAAAAAATTTTATATTAGCTTTTATAAATAGTAATAATACTTTATTTTTCATATGAAAATTGTCTACTATTTTACAGAATACATATATTTTTTAATGTGAAAAGTGTTTGTTTTTTTATAGTATTTTATTTTGCATGTGAACATTTTCTATGTTTTTATTTTCATAATTGGATTTGCCCAATTTCCAAATATTGAGGAAGTTACATATTTATGATGACATAACTTCCTCAACACTGCGCATATCTTCTGAAGCAGTGTCAGTTGATTCGGGATCAAAATTAATTACAAAGTTCTCAACTGTAGAGTCACTCATTCCATCAAGCTCCCACATTAGCTCTTCTTCCTTTATAATGTGGCTAACACAGTTCTTCCAGGTTTCAGCAGAGACAGTTTTAATGGCTTCTTTTGTGAGCTCTTCTACTTCTTTTTCTTTAAATGTCTTATTTTCTGCTGCCACCTTACCTTTCACTACACTCCATATATTTTCAATTGGCTTTAGTTCACAGTGGTAAGGTGGCAGTCTCAAAACCGTGTGTCCATGAAATGCCACTAACTTATCTACTCGGTATTCTTCATAAATGCTACGGACATTAGATACTAGATTTAAAAGTTCAACTTTTAGCATGTCCGAGTTCCAGGTGATATTTTTAGATGTTAGCCAACGCCTAATATCATCTTTTTTGGTGGCGGTATTAGGGATGGTTTCCACATAAACACTGTGGTAGGAAGCATTGTCCATTACTATAACACTGTTGGGGTTTAGATGAGGCAGCAATTTATTTTTAGACCATTTTTCATAATAGTCTCCATTCATTTCCTCGTGGCTTTTCGTGGGCATCCCCTTTGCTTTTTTTTTGCCTTAAATATGTCCTCTGCTTCTTTCACGAACCCTTTCTCACTTCCAGCATGAGTGATGATAAGACCGGATCCCTTTCCCGTTGGGGCTTTCAATCCAATTGAAAGGCCAGACAGAAACGCCTCTTTTGACCTCTTGATAAAAGTGTCCTGCCACACTGTTTGTTTTGTGTGGCCAAATCTAGTGCATGCAATTATTTTTTTAACTCTTAATTTGAAATTTAAGAATTTTAATGTATATTTTAGAGTATCTGGAAAAAAACTTAACAAAATGAAAAAACATTTTTATTTTTGAAATTAATTCAATGTTTTTTTTTTCATTTTGTTATTAATCGAGACAGGGCCGTCGCTAGCTAAAATATTGGAGGGGGGAGGGGTGTTCAAGATCGGCGGCCTCCGTCGGCCTTTGAAAGGGATTCATTGGCAATTTTGTAGAGTCAAGCCATTTCTTCATGGTGAAAAAATGACGTGATAGCAATTTAAACTATTTTCTGAAGTTGCTTTCCTCCGCTTCTTCTACGCGAAACACAAGTCCTTGTCATGCTTATTAAAGCATTTGTCATTTTCTACTTGGATTAGATTGGCTCGATTTTTCTTATTGAGAAGAATATCCACTGAATTGCTGGGATGAGCAGAATCGGAAAGTGCAGCTTTATGAGAATCAGAAGAAAAATAAAGAGCCAACTTTCCTTATTTCTTTTCTCTAGCGCTCTTCATCTTATCCGAGCGGTTTACTCCCTTGTTCCGAGTTGTTCCTTCCCACACCAAGAACAAAGCAACTAACAAAGCAGATTGCTGCATCTTTTGCTTAGATGTACTCCAGATGGGGATATTCAGCGTATCATCTTGCTGAGAAACAATTTTGCTTTCCTGGAGCAATATCAGAGTTTATGCGAAAACACGGTAATTTTGGCTGATGAGGGCCCATCTGAATTAAAAAGCGTCGCTCGTTGTCAAATAAATTTGCATTTCTTTTCCAGGATCCGCTTCCACTAGCTCGTTTCTTTCGTTACATCCTTGTATATTATTTCTGCAGCCTGTTTTTGGTTTCTACGCGAGATTTTCTTCAATTCTTGATCGATTTCTTTGATTTATACCTTATTTTGAAGCTTATCGTGCAGGCTACTGACGAAAAATAGACCCACGGTCTAAAAATTGTTTTTTTTTTCTGTCAAAAAAACCTGTTTTAAAGAATCAAAATGACGTTTACGGTTAAATTTATAAATTTAACTTGCACCGTAACCGGCAGAGCTGAATAGTTTGATTGGCAGAGCGTTCGACTGGTAACCAGGAGAATGCGTGTTCGGACCCATGTCCAGACAATCTGCATCAAAAAAAAAAAAAAAAAGAGAAATATCGCGCATTACACACACTTAATAACAATGAATAACAAATTTGAAGGAATAGATGAGATGGAAACGCTCTTAGCCGTTATGGAAACTTGATGCAACATAGAGATAAATTGATTCTTAATTGTAAGGCTTTTTTTTTTTTTTGGTTTTTAAAGTTTTGACTCCGGTAAGAAAATTAAACCATTATGTAAGCGAAAATATAAGTATCAGGTTTAAGATTTCAGACTACAATGGAATTGTTTTTTGTTCAAAAAATAAATGATCAAATAAATAAATAAATCGTATATTGAAATATAGATTCTTCTTATGAGTTTTTGACTCTATACAAATAAAAAAATTACTACTTCAATTTGAAGGGTGAAATATATATTTTTTCTTTTTTTTTTTGCAAAAAAACAGCCTATCACATTTTTACTACATTCGAAAAGCTGCGCATAAAAAATAAATTAGTTAAATTATTTTGTATCTTAACCGTGCAGTTAAATGATGAACACGTGCTTCCATCTATGCCATAACGGTTCAAGCAGCCTGCGATAACAAATTGAAAAAAATTTTCAAAATAAAAACACATCTCTTCAATATCTTATCTTATATATTATTTCAGTGGATTATTTTTCTGTCAGTATGCGAGATCTTTCTTACCTGCAGCCTGTAGTTTTTATGCAAATTTTTTTAAAAGCAAAGTTCTAATACAATTTTCCAATTGTTTTCGTCGCTTTCGGCAAGGAAAAAAAAATTAAAATCAACCTGCGTGTGTGTGTGTGTGTGTTTTTTTTAAATTTTAATAAAGATTAAAAGCATTGGACTTAACTGTTCTGGTAAATTGATAAGTTTTTTTCGGTAGAGCGTTCGGCTATAAACTATCTGAACTTCGGGCAAGCTCGGGCTGTCCGACATAATAGCAAATTTACATTAATATTACGCATTATATGTTCTCATAACATACAACAGATAACCCACATAATAAAATAAATGCAGTGGGAATGCTACTTGGTGTTTTGACTCCTTTATGCAGGCTAGTTATCATTCAGATAAGTTAACTGTTAATCGAGGGGTGTTCTTCCTCTTTTTTAAAGCTTTGACTCTGTCCAGATCACTAAGCATAATGTAAGCATAAAAAAATATTAGATTTACCTCAAGGGAATCCTTTTTGTGCAGAAAAACATTTTCATTGTAGACTGAAATGTAGATTTTTCTAATAGCAGTGTTCGACCTTTTGTACAAATGAAAAAATACTACGCCAAATTGAAACTACGAGTTTCATCCAGTAAACCCATAATTATTTATTCGAATACGATATAAAACATTAAAATTATTATCAACTTCATTAGTAAGAAATCATTTTCTACTCCGCTGCTTTCGGCTGAAGAAAAAGAAGAAAATACATTTTGTCTACATTCGAAAAATTACTCTTAAAAAACGGACTCAGTTCAACTGGTTTTGAATTTTAAGTGTTCGATTACAAGAGAAACATATGCGGGCATTTAAGCTGTAACGGTTAAAGCAGCCTGCTATGGGAAATTGTTCAATATTCTAAAATAAAAACACTTATTTTCAATCGAATTTATTACTTCAATCAAATTCCATGTTTTACGAATAATTTGAAATCTTATCATGCTGGCTAATGACAAAACATAGACGCATGTCCTTATTTTCTTTCGGAAAAAATCTTTTTTTGCTGTTTTTTTATTACGCATTCCTTTAATGAATAGCATTCAAAAAGGAAGGCGCAGTTGCCAGGTTTATTGGAGTGTCGTGCTGTTAATCAGAGTGGCGCCAGTTCGAGTCCGTGCCAATAAATATATTTTTAATGTTTCTTTTTTTTTCCGTCAGATGCTCACATGTGTAGGACTGTATTTGCCACAACCTGTTTATAATATGCAAAATTACTGCTTTTTCACGAGTCACTCATCCACACTTTTAATGATATTTATGTTTGCATTGAAAATCCGTACAACCAAAAGTTGAGCGATGATCAAATTATCACAACGTTGTATTTAAGGAGGTTTTGTTACTGGTATCTTCAAATTATATTCCTTTTATTGTGTGCTTACATTTTTTTCATTTACTTTTTTCGGTTCTTCTTCATAATGTTCTTTCTTAGAAATTTTTAAAGAGCGAAATGCCTTATGAAACGATTCGAAGCACAGTGCTGAGTTCCGCACGGGTCAACTAGTTCAGAAATATTTCCGCCTTCATGCAGCTGTTCAAACGCTTTATGACTGCTTTTTAGTAAATGAGTGCTAATTTCATTGATGTTTTTTTGAGAAATCAATTATTTCTATTAGAAGAGAAGTTGGATTAAAAGCTTCATGTGACACTATTTTCCGGTGTAAGTTCCTACAATCATCCAGAAAAAATAAGTGAGCCAACTGACCAGCACAATAAGTCCAAGATACATCATCTTTTTTTTATATCTTCTTTTGATTTGATTTTTTTAAATTCCTGATTAAGTTTTGGATTCACAGGACTTTCAAGAGGAACGAATGTCTCATCACTTCCTTCAGTTAAAGTTTTTTCCATAGAATTACTACTAAGACTATCAGAAGTCCAAGATACAGTATCGTCTTTATTGTTGAAACATCAGAGGCATCATGTTGAATTAGATATGATGATTCATGATGTGTTTGCCTAGTCATAATATGGCGTTGTGTTTTTGTCCTCACAGGGTTCGTATGCTCCTTATAAACTCTTGCTTTTAAAAAAAGGGCTAAAAGAAAATAAATTCTTTATTTTCTTTTCTTAAAAACTCGTGAATTTTGCTATCATCTCGTTACAAACTTCTCATTTTTTTTAATTCTACACGACCTTAAAGATTAGATATTACGTTATACCGAGTTTTACCGGAACTCCGCTTTTTTTCGTCTGTTAATACCGGAAATACGATTTTTTTTCGTTTGACTATTTTCTTCCCCACACCCGATCCCCCCCCCCCAAATCTGACGATTATGTCGATAATTATTAAAAACACAACATCTTGTAGGCTTGTTTAAGTGCCATTCTAATTTTTTTTTTTGCTTTAATAAACTCTTTTATTTGCTGTTTTCAGATTTTTGACGCTTTCATTTGGATTAAAGCCATCGCTTTGCATTCGATATGAGAATTGAATTTTTCTGATTTTTGATGCTCATTATGCTTTTTTGAAGATCAAATAAATGAATTTTCTTTTTATTCGTATAAAAAACCGTTCTTGATTAAACAAAACTAAAATCTAACTTTAAAGTTAAAACTTTCAAGCCAAATTCTGTGTCCTTTAAGAGAGTCAAAAAGTTTAAATTTAAATCGCTGGTTTAATTTGATATTTTCTTAAATTACGTCGATTGTTATTAACAATACGTTTATTGTAGAGCTCTAAAATGTAATTCAAGAATAATGTACTTAAATAAATTCTTTTATGTGCCGTTCTTTGCGATTTTCACAGTGAACGTGTTAAAAATGTAATCTGTTTGCATCCGCCATGGGTATAAGATTTTTTTCATTTATGATGCTTACTATGCCTTGTGAGGAGACAAAGAAATTAGGTTCATTTGTATTTTTATTAAAATTATTAAATGAAAAAGTTTTCAACGAAATTCATGCTCTAGAGTTAATCTCATGCTTTAAGAGTGTCAAATGTCAGAAAGTTAAGTACGGAATCGCTGGCTGAAATTAATTTTTGTTTCAATTTCTTTATGTGTCTTAATACATGCGTAACATCTGTAGTTGGCAGGGTTTGTAATTTTTTTTAATAAAAAAAAAAAAAAAAAATCTGACTTTATTTTTTAGGTTAAATTTTTTTTTAATTTTTAAAATTTGTAGATGTTATGTTTACTCAAGTTAAGTAATTAATAAGTTTTATACAGTAGATGAAGGAGCAACTTAATTAGCTAAACAGTGTTACCACTATTTCCTAGAATTATAATTTTCATACTTTTTAAAAGATAAATTCTTAAAATTTGCCAGTTTTCTGTGTTTGTCAGCCTACAGTCACACAAAAGTTTTGAAATGAGCCACAAAATTTAGATCTATTTTGAAAGCTAAAATAATTTGTACAATTTTTAAAAAAGGATCTCTCTAATATTTAAATTGAATTTTCTATATTTCAATCTCATATGAGTAACATTATGTTTCTATGCCAAAATCAAGCACAAGCTTCGCCAAAAATTGCTTGTTGTATTTGAAGTTTGCCCTTTTAGATCCTGTAAATATATCAATTATCTGACAGTTGGAAGTTATTTTGGTCTCTGCTACTTTCAGTCGACTTTTTATAGTTCTTATTTTAGCAATTATTTTATTTATTTATTTTTTTAAATCTTATTTTGGTTAGGAAATAGTACCTGTTTTGTTTCCGAGATAATACTAATTTTCAATAAATATCGCTTATTTTATTTATTCATTTTCAAAATAAAACATATTTCAGTGGCTCTCCCCCCCCCCCAAAAAAAAAAGTTCAGTTAAAGATCTAGTTTTTAGAAATATAATTTTTAAAAAATATGTTTTTTTGACCAATTTTACTCATCTGAAAGGCCTTTGTCACCTTAAAAGCAAATTCTTTTTATTCTGATAGCTTGTGAAACAATATTACTAAAAACCTTTTTACTTAAGCAGGATGTAGGCTGTTAACTTTGAAATTAGATTCAATCTTTTTTATCATAGATTGTAGCGTAGCAATTTGAATCAATTTGTTAATATCCTTATCATACAAATTGATTAGTCCTTCAAATTTAATTAAATCTGATCAGATCTTTTTATTAATATTCAGCGCGTTGCTAAAGTCGTAGAAGTAAAACATAAGACTCGAGATAGAAATACTGGAAAAGAGGTCTTTAAAATCAAAAGCATAAATGCAATCAATTTTTTTTCCAGAAAATCCAAAACATGTTTATTATTTTTAATAATCCAAGTGAGGTTATCATCCAGAACCGCATTAAAAATTATATTCAACAAATTAACAAAAATTTTGCCAGAAGAATTCATATATGAGGTGGAACCACAGGCAATATACCGGAATTATGCAGGATTTTCGTGAAATTTAGGTTAAATAATAATATACAGTCAAGTGCGCATACTTGGACAGTTTTGAACTTTTACCTTTAGTAGCAAATTTATCATACGTTTTAAATTCGAACGAAGGACCTATTTTTATGATGTGCCTTAGTACTTCTCCTAAGGACAAGGAATAGATGTATAGATATGTCCGCTTTAGTTATGTGATTACCTTCGGATTATTTTTCGTCAAAAATATGAATTTGTGACTAAAGAATCACGATTTTAATTAAAATGGGACATTAAACTGATAGTTTAAGCGTTATTTCGGCAAACCTTTCACAAACTTTAAAAATTTTGGCAGTTTTTAGTAAAACTATAGTGAAAATTGCAGCTGCGGCAAACCTTCTACTTAAATTTCTATTCAATAAATTTCAAAAATATTTATTCAGTACATCAATATCATCTTTATCTGTATTATAAACTAAAAGATTTTCAATATTACAAAACGTTTTTAAAAAACTCAAATTTTCTGCCAAAACTTAATTTAAAAAGCAAACCTTATACCCCCCCCCCTCAAAAAAAAAAAAAAAAAAACATTCCTAGAGCTCATAAAACAGAAAGGGCAGAATAAAACATTTTCCCTAAGTTTCAAAAACAAATCTCTAATAGATATTTGGTACTAATGTTATTTTGCAAAGCACAATAACGCAAAACAAAGATTCCTAGAAAAAAAGTTTCAAGTTTTTAATACATTATTTGAATAATTCTAACAATTCTGCTTTATTGAAATTCACCATATTTATAGGTCAAACCCTCTTTATCTTAATTTTTCACGAATTTTGCTTTTTTTTTAGCTTTGAATTTTTTTCTGGAAAGTTTTGTGGATGATAATAACTGTCGTTTGTATTTTGCATTCGCTCATTGTCAATTTCCATGTAATCAGTTAGTGTACATCAATTGTTATGCCTAGATGTTCAAACACAAGTCCTAAAAATCCAAGTTTAAATAATAGTGCAGTTATTTTAGCACCTAAAAACGAAGTTTTCTGCTGAACAAAGCTTTCTTTCGGTAAAATAGACCATAAGATGTTGTTGAAACTCTCGTTATTACTCTGCGTCTTTTCATGCCGGCATTTTTCTAGCAACATTTTATTGCAAAATTCCATGTAAGTTTATTCGACCGCTTTAATTACAGAATCAGGAAGTCCAGGTGATCTTTCCACATATTTAGCACCTATGCTCAGTGCTCGCTGATGTTGACACCACGTACCTTACTGGACACCGCCGATGCATGGGGTTTTGACTGCTAGAACAACAGTGGGAAAAAGCAGCTATTACAGCAGATTGCATGCTATCAAGGTTTCCAACGTTGCTACGAATAGCAATGCCGTAATAGTTTTGTAATTTGAAAAGCGTTTTTTCTTACAAAATCAGAACAACTTTGTGAAACTATGCAATCAAGTATTAAAATATCGGAGACTAGAATGGCATATTAAGAGCTTTAAATAATTTTAAACGTGATAGAACTCCGGATAATAATAAAATGAGTCTGAAACTACTTGCAAAGTACTTTTATTTTATTTTTTATCTATTATATTAGCTATGAATTTTCTGAATGGTGAGAATGCTTATATTTTCATTTAATTACCAGCTTTAACTATCCTAGTCAGCCTTAGTTTTAAATTCCCGTTTTCCGATTGTAGTACTTCTATTGACCTCCTAATGGTAGTAGTTGGAGGGGGGTGCACTCACCTCAATGTGAAAGGGGGCACAGAGCCGAAAAGGTTAAGAACTCCTGCTATAGAACCCTTCAAACGTTTAAAACACTGCGTGTTTTTCCGCACCGAACGGCGTGTTTGTCCGCACCAAACTGCATGTTTTCCGCAATGCGTAATTTTCAGCATTACAGATACTTGACACAATACTTGCTACATAAAGAAACGGAATATTTGCAATCTGTTCAAATGCATTCCTTATGCATGAAGTTTCTAGCCAAGGATCAAGGTTTGAAAAAGCCCAGACCACCTGAGTTTTTGATGGAAGTGTAATATCTTACAAGAAACCTTTTGGTTTCAGCTTCTATTTGAACACCCAAACAGCTGTTTGGCTTTTTTATATTTTATAGCTATGTGGCATATACAAATACATATGTTACATATAAAAATTTTCATATTATTCTTCATAATTCATGAATTTCATTTTATAAAGCTATATGTATTGAAATCATACATTTTACTCGAATGTAATGTTATGAATTGTTTTTCTTCTAAAAGTGACTATTTAAGAAATCAACATATACCTTATTTAGAGACAAATTGTCCGAACCGTAAAATGGATATGTTCCAAATGAGTCAAAGTTATAAAATAAGCACATCAACTCTTAGCAAAGAACATACAAAGCTGTTAAAATGTTACCGCTTGTTCAAATATACATTTTAAACAGGTAATTATTTTGAAGGAATTATAAAATAAGCTTTTATAAACTTCGGTTGCAACTTTAAGATCTACCTTTCCCAAGGCTATGTTTGGAAGTTTATAATTCTTTGGGTGCCTTTTTTACTCGTTAGAGATTTAGCAACGTTTTCTAGCATTAAAATTAGAAATTTCTCTGTTCTAATTTTTACAACACCGCTATTGTTGCAAGAGCATTGAAGTTTTACCTGAAAAACATTGGTATGGTCATGAGACTCTAACTCTGTGTATAGCACAATGTTTTACTGCACTGCTTATGAATCTTTCAACAGTATTAATAAGGTTTAAAATAGTTTCACTTGGATACTTGAGGTTACCCAGACACGGATCCAGAGGGAGGCCGCCAGATCTCTTTAGAGAAGAAAGTGTTATCATTCACTCCACACAGGTTTTTTATTTTTTCATAAGCTATCCTCACTAATATCATGCAATCAAGTATCAGGGCTAAAGTAACTCTTCGCATGGTGACAGGTGAATCTAAAATGATGGAAGGAACAATAATGAGATCTTCGAACGCGAATTTTAATTATCATGAAATATATCTTTTGAGAAAATATAATGCAGTATTCACGTATTGAGATTGAAAAATATTCACTAAAATGTTATAGAATGTAAAGGCTGTTAAGACAATATTAAATTAGATAATGTGAATGTTTACTTAGCTCTTCATTAATATCATTGAACATTCAATATAGTTCATTGACTTGAATCAGAATGATATTCCGAGAAAGAGAGAGAGCAATAGGATTAGCTTGTTTCAGATACAATTTTTTGTACTACTTCCGAGGTTAACAACTTTTAATGCTGCTTTTAGATTAAATTTTTATTTGTCACTGATATTATATTCTTGTTTAATATCATTTATGTTATACGTATAATAATTGAAAAACCATCAAAATTAAAGGAACAGTTTATAATAAGTATTTTAGACTCCTTGAAGGTTTTTATGGCAATATTATTTAACTTACTTAAATAAGAATTTTAAATATCAAGAATTCTTGAGATAAACCTGATTTTCGAATTTTTTCATTAAAAGACTATAATAGTTCAATGCAATCAGATGAAGCATTATTTACCTTCAATACGCATGTAAACAATTTATTCAGCTGATGTAGCTGGTATATATAATGAAAAACCTACCGGTAATTTCTTCCTTCAGTATTCCCATGACTTTTGAAGGAAGTGGGCAATTTTCTTTTAGTGTTAGTGGACTTACCAACTGTATTATTGAGGTTGAATTTGCTTCATTTCTTTGTTAGCTGCTACCGGTGCTTCTATGAACTGATAAATAAATGGTGCCAGTTTTCAGTGTCATCTCTACTGCATAAAGACAAGAGCGAGTCCATAGCATCGTTTGCCTGAGGTTACTGAAATTTTTTTCAGTATCATCACTTGATAGTTTTTTAGTTAAGACATAGTGAAATCCATTTTTCAATAACTATTTAATGCAATGAATAGTTGATAAGGTCATAAATTTTTGTGCTTGAAACGTAGATATTTACATAAGGTATTTACAAAACGACGGTTGAGACCCAGCAGAGGAAAGAAATGACGATTAGCTGACGTTGTTTTTCTCGTTGGTGTCCTCGTACCTACACCGAGGCGTCACCTAGCAAGCATTGGTGGCGCCACACCACCCTCCTTGGCAGTGGACTACACAGGCATGGAAAATGTCCCGGAAACAGACACGACGTCAAGAACTGGTGATTACTTGTGACTGCCATGCAGCAGGTGTACTTTTGCTGTGGTCATCCAAGGTGTTGGCAGGTTTCACCATGTCCTGACTCACAGGATTTATCAGGACCCTCCATCCAAAAAAGTTCTCCTTCCCTTCAAGAGATCGGTTTTATTTTCTCTTATTTAGCGTGCCGTCCTTGTGTGTGTGTTTTTGTTTCTTGTTTGTTTTATTATATGTGTTTTAATTAGAATCCAAATTATTTCTTTGCGAAATTTTAAATTTGTATCAACAAACCAGAAAAATTCACTGTTTATTTCCGCGAAAACTCGTCAAAATTCTTGAGGTTTTATGCTCTCTACTCTCAGTAAAATTTCCTTTTTGAGCCCTGTTTATACTTATCGTCAATCGTATGGCGCAGTTTAGCCTATTAGGGCTCTTGCGCCTATAAACTCAACAGAACCAACCAACCAGACTCACTCTTGTGTCCTTGGTGCCGATTTTGATGACAGTTTTTCCTTGTGGGGCGTAACCTGGCCACACGATTCCAAAGTCTGTCCGCAAGCGAAGAGGGGTCAGTGGGGTGCGCCTCAGTCGATATCAGAGCTGCCCTGGTAAGAGAAGAGGCTCCCCTTATACCAATTGAGCAGGGGACGCGTCCTATTCTTTTTATAGCATTTTATAATCCAAGGACTGCTTCTAGCCAGGAAAAGTCGAGAGTGGCACATCAGGGACGCTCTGAACTGCCGGTGAAATTTCTTAACCATGCCACTTGCACAAGAGTGATAAGTCGTGCTTCGATAGCGTTTGGTTAGGGAGAACGGCTTGCGACTTAGCGGGCGTTGGTGGTGCCACACCCTCTTTGATATATTAGTCACAGCTAACTAAAGTTAATTGATATAGGAATTCCATTAGCAACAAGTCTAACCGTTTATTTGTCTGAAAACAAGGCCAACAAGGAATCTTTACTTCTGTAATGATTATAGGTCTTAGTGTTATTGTGTATGTCAAACCAACGTTTGAATTTTTTCATGAAATGTATGGTAGTTGCCAAGCTATCGTAGTCATAGGTGGCATAAGAAACAACCTTTGCCATTGTTTCCAAATCAGCCGTCACATTGCTGAAAAATACTTCCACCTCTCTCTTTATATTTATTTTTTTTAAACTGTTTGGAAAGAATGTTTGCAACGCATAGAGCGAACTGGTTTTACAACTGTCTTGTGTTGCAGTCAGTACAGAGTCTTTAAGTGTGTCGCACTTATAGTTCTGCCTTTATCCTGTTTTAAATATGAAAACTGAGATCTGACATTTTTAATAATGTGGCAAGAATCAAAATTTAGAAAAGTGGTCTACGGGGGTCATAAGGGTGTGAAATCATATGTTTTGCAGAACCTTCAAACAACGGATTAAAGAAAACAACATTCAGTTTTAAATTGTCTGTTTTAAGTCTTTTAACCTTGCCTTTTCTGCATTTTCGATGACAGCAATTATCATTCCATAAAACTCACTGCCAGTCAGCCTATTTGTGAAAAAAAAATGGTATTGGTTAAATGAATTAATTTACCAACGTTTTGATGCACAGTCAATCGTAGAAATTATGTTAACTTTGCTGCTTTGGAAAATAAAGTCTTTCGTATTTTTCATAGGGAAGTAAGTCGTCGGGCTTCGTAATGGCGTTATGTGTTCTAAAATCTACACAAAGTCTAAGAGAGCCATCCTTATCTGATTCACTATCATTCAATTTTCAAGCACAAAAGGTTGCCATTCGTTATATGCAACTGGTATTCTGTAATTAGTTGTCACTCCTTTAAAAAAAAAAAAAAAAAAAAAAAAAAAAAAAAAAAAAAAAAAAAAAAAAAAAAGCTTGCCAACCTGCCATTGAGTGCTATATTTTCCATTTTATTTTCTAAGCAGCCATGTAACATGTCTACCTTCCTGTCATATATCAATTTGGGTTTTATAGCGATTTCATCTATCATTAGTAAGCTAAACTTCTCTTCTTCGTGTGTTAAAATTTTTAAATTCGTTGTGAAGACGTAATTGTATCAATGGTGTTATTCCAGTTTCTCCTTTAGAGTAGCCGAGATCAGTGTGGCTTTGTGAGGAAGAGCGAAAATGCCCTTATCTCTGAAACGATCCTATTCATTTGGAGAGCGTTTTCCCCACAAATCGTAAAATATAAGAACTGTGCTATTCAAAGCCAACATTTTCATTCCATAATTTAAAGAATTTTCTCCAATAGCATGATAGCAGACGTTTTTGTTTCCAGATTTTTCTTTTATTATTCTCTTCAGTTGAAGTTCTTCGATGGTTTTTTTTTTCTTCTGATTATAAGGCAAAAATCTTTTTAATCAAATTCTTAATTTTATTCTGCAATTTATTTATTACATTTTCAATGCTTTCAATCTTTTATGAAGTTTTCTTGCAGAGGGATCTCCTCCTTTTCTTTTAGTGTCGTATCAGAGATTAAGGACTAGTTCCTCAGATACTTCAGGATCGCGTGTTTCAGAAAGTTTCGTTCGTTCCATACTTCGTTTTTTAACTTAAACATTCACATATTCTAGAAGCTGGAAGCTTAGGGTTTTTAGAAGGCTGTGGTAATTTATGAGCTGAGTAGCCTGGAAAAAGGGTTGGAATTACACCTGAAAGCAATATTTTTCTATTGGTGATGCTTTTGCTAAAATCAGCACCTGAAATTTTTTCTTCACAGACGCATGAATAATCAGTGGGTAACCAAACAATTTCATGCTTCTTTCCTCACTGTATATAGCCTTTTGCCACGCTCCTTTGATTTAGTTATTTGATGGAAGTTCAAAAAATCTTGTTTTTAAAGATACCCCTTGTGTAGCTTTATTAAAGGGTACATAGCAGTCCTATACATTTTATATTCAATTCAAGCAAATATTTATATGGACATAACTAAAAAGATGACATTTTGCTTTGACGTCTATGAAAAAATCTTAAAATAAAATTTTAAGTACCGATTAAATTCAAACAGACAAAAATCTTAGTTCAGTTTTTTTTTTTTTTTCAATTACAATAGATTCGAAATGGCGCTTGAAAACCCTATATTATCAAATGAGAATACCAGAATCAATAATTATTTGATCCGCGATACATTTTGCTTGTTTAATCAGGGCAGTGATCTATGGCCAAAAAAATCCTTCTACACATTCACCATCCTTATCCACATTGCGCAAGACTATGACAAGTTGATCCACATGGCAAATGTTAGGTGTAGAATCAGCAATTACACCGAACTATCTTATTCTCTTCGCATATAGTGCTACAGATTTACTCGCAGATATTATTTCTACAAGCACTTTATTGGAAATCACTTCAATTAGTTCTGTCACAATGGTTGATGATAAAGAATTCACACGAACTTTACCTTTATTCCCATTTGATCGCATATGTTCCGCTAAAAATGGATCATAGTAACTTAACAGCTCTACGAGTCCAAGAAAATCACCTTTCTGTAACGAACCAAAAGTCTCATTGTCTGCAAAGCATGCAACCCCCCGTTGCGAAATGAACTTTATAACTGAAACTACTCTGCGTAAAACTTTTTGCAATAGTTACACTCAGACATACAGTCGAGTCCCGACTTACGCGAGGGATGCGTTCCAAGACTCTTCGCGTAAGTCGAAATTTCGCGTTGTGGAAAAATGTATGCATAAACATGTTTTAGAAACATACCAAAATTTTTAGACATTTATAAGCACCCTTCAAACTGCTTTAAAGCATTCCTCAACTATACATTACAGTTTCTTACATAAAGAACTCAACTTTTACTGTATTTAAAAAATTAAAAAGCTGTTTTATTCAACATAAAATAGTTAAAATGCACAAAAAGAATGATTGATAAAATAAAACACGTTACGTACAGTATGTAGTAATAATAAAATGCTGCACTATAATAGTACTGTACAGTTGATACAGTAATAATATTTATGAGTTAAAAAATGAAGATGATTAAGATTTATGCTGCATAATCAGATCGTTATTTTTTATTAAATACATTTTAAAATACGGTTGCTTCACCTTTTCTGTTATAACGTTTCAATTTATGGCAACAAGCCCCTCTTGCCAATCTCTTTAATCCACAATGCAAGAACAGCTTCCATTTTCATATACTTTACTTCGACTCTGCAAACATTTACATTGAAACTAAGTTCTGAACTTATACGGATATCATTTTCTTTTGACTTTTAATTGTACGTCTCAAGGTAAGAATTGGAACACACCCACGCTATATCTCGGATAAACTAATACTTATTACATATTTCTTTTAAAAAAAGAAAAAAAAAACATGAAATCCACTTCACAACGTAGAACAAACAGGAGCCATCAAGCTCCTCTCTAAAACGCAATCTCAGTTCCTCACCACACATTGAACTGCAGGTAGATTTGACTTTTCTGAAGAAATAACTATAGCTATTTTATTTTCACACTTGAAACCAAAAAACTTCCATACTGCGACAAATTTAGACTTTGGTTTGGCCAAATGTGTAATTGCAGCAGTAGATGAGAAAGGTTTTTCAGCTGATTCCAATATCTGAGGTTGAAAACGTAATCAAATGCTATTTAGCTTGTTAAGTTGTGTGGCGATGAGAAATTTCCTTATCTACAAACGTTTTTGAGTAATCACAATTGCTTATTGTTCTCATTTGACTGTTTTGATGTGATATGATTTTATTTTCCCACCAGCACCCTCAGCAGCACTACCGCCGGCCGGCCTCACCCTCACGATGCTGCTCCTCTTGCGAAAACCGTCTCCAGGTTGCGCCCATATCCTACACACACTCATGCCTGCGCATACACATACATACAATCATGCCTGCACACAGACACAAATACATATGCCTCCACACACGCGCGCGTACACATACAGCACTGCATACACAACACACACACGCACCCACACACATGCGCCTACACACATGCGCCTACACAACACACACACGCACCCACACACATGCGTCTACACAAACACACACATGCGTCTGCACAAACACACACGCGCATTCATACACACACTCGTGATTGCGAAAAACATAATTTGAATTCAAGTTGCCAAGAATTCAAATTAATTTTTTTTTTCAATTCTGGGATTTGCTTTTGAGTTCTGAAAAATTAATGAGATGCTTGACGGTTTTGTTCGCATTATTGTATTCCACTTTTCTGGGAAAACAAGCATAGCTATTTTATTTCAAGACTTGGAAACAAATTTTTTATTTTTTCTCTTCGTTGAGAACTGTTTGCCGTGTTGTAAACACGGGCAGACTATATGCATAGATTAACAACTGTTTTCAACTGAAGTAAGTTGTAAATTCAGTCTATATATTCCTCACTTGTCTGACAAATTTCGGCTGGCTACAGATATAAAACAAACTACATTTTGAACACGTTTCCATACCTGGGGACCTTCCGTGTCTGTTTATCTGTTGCGTTTTCAAATTAAGTAAAATGCAGTAACTGTGTGTGTAAATTGAATATTTTATAATTTTTTTACTAAACTCGATCCGCCATTACAACGAAATTTTCGCGATGAAGTTTCTTCAAAGACTGACTTTAATCGTTAAATTTGTGAACCTTGGTTCAAAGCAAATGAAAACGATTATCAACATATAACCACCAGGAGCTATTTTAAATGCAATCAATACAAAACGTATCCTAAACGATGGCCGTCAATGCCGTTTAGCGATGAGCATTGAAACGGGTTTGGCAGAAACCGTAGATATGATAAATGATGCTGTACATTGTTTCTTAAACTGCGACCTACGAGGCCCCAGGGGTCCATTGGTGCTATTCATGGTGCTACTTAATTTGAATGCTACCATTTAATTATAATTTTTTAAAATTGTTTAATTATAAAATCCACAACAGTAAGGCTTCGTGTAATTTTTCGATCAGTGTTTATCCCGTCAATAGCAGGAAAATACAAACATGAGTAAGGTATTGCATTCAATATTGACGTACAATCTTCGACTGTTTCAACATTAGATTACTTTTATTAAAACCACATCTATTTCATCCTTGCAACAGAAATTTTATTTAATGTTCTATGATCCTAATCAAACCAATTTGCAATTTGTAAATTTTCTTTATACTATTGCTTGATTTACGTCGAATCTTTAAGTTATTCGGTTCAACTATATCGGTATTTGTGAACCTTGGTTCAAAGCAAATGAAAATGGTTAACAACATATAACGAGACAGGTTGAAGGATGTTTTAACTTTAAGAGTTCCATACTGTCAATAAAAATAAAATAAAAAAACATACCACCTTTTATATGAATCCGTTTTGCCTGAAAAAAAAAATGGGGCCCTGAAAAGGGCCTTTTTTTCTCAGTGGCCCCTGAAAAGGGGCCTTCTTTAGTGGCGGGGCTTTTTTTTTTTCAGTGGCCCTGAAAAGTGCCTTTGCTGTTTTAATGGTTCTGAAAAGAACCTTTTTTTTTTCAAAAAAACAAAAAAAAAAAAAAAAAAAAAGTACGATTTTGCCATAGAACATTCCTTTCATGTATATTTGTGTGGCCCTGAAAAGGGCCTTTTTTTTGGTGGTCCTGAAAAGGACCGTTTTTTTTTCCTCTTGCCTTTCGAATCCATAGGGCAAAGTTGTGAAGTCCGACTGAATGACCCTTTTATTATATACTACTTTATAGAGCTTTGTCTCCGGCTTGTTCATGATTCTTCTCCTTTTGGCGTCTGTGGTGATTTTTGCTGGGTTGTGGAGTGCAATAGTTTCTTCGCTCATTTCAGATACCAGGTATTTCAATGCGTCAAAGTTAAGGACCTTTGAATTTCTGAAATTTAAGGTGAACCCTCGCACCTTACAGCATGTGTGTCCTGATGCTGTTTTGTATGCGTAGTTTTTGGGACCACCTGCGGAAAAGTAGAAAAAAGAGACAAATTATAAAGATATATAAATGTAATTTTAAAAAAATGTAAATAAAATAAAGGAAAAATACTAACCAGAAACAAACGTTTCTATGACATCCCCATTTAGTTCATCAGCGAACTCACCCAGAAAATTGCCGAGTGGAGGATCGTTCGAACCGGTACTAGCATAAATTATGGAGTCTGTATCGTGGTACAACACAGATTGCTGCAGTTTGCTCATTTCATCATAAAGTTTGAACCTAGCCCAAGCAGTTGTGAATGCCGCCAGAAAAATGTTCGTGGAAGTATCCTGGTCGACGAATTCACTTTTACTTTCCCAGTGAATGGCAGCCACTTCATCGTAAGCAAAGTAAACATCTTTTATCTAGAAAAATAAAAATGAAATAAATATTACAATTTATTTTTAATTAAGTATTGAATGTAACATAAATCATTCAACCAAAAACTTACACATTTAGTCGTATCATTGAGCGCTTTATTGAAATCCGGTACGTTATTCACAAATTGTAGTTGCCCTTTATTTACATTCATGCCCCACCTGTAATGGGCAAAAAAAAAAAAACATTGAATGTCTTCTCTGAAACTTGAAAACAAAACGGTGAAAAAAAAAATATTATGATTAAAAAAACTTACCGCCCCCAAAAACTGTTCAAAGCCAATTTGGCGACGGCCTGGATTCTTTTCTATCTTATCTGGATTCAATTCAACGCCTTCCTTCTCCTTGTACTGTGAGATGTAGCTTGCTTTTTCTGCATCCGTCACGCATTCCGTAGGCCAACCGCTACTTTCTTGCTTTATTTTCAAAAAAAGGTCGATGTATGACCTTAACAGCCTGTCTGACTTCTTTTTAAAATCATACACCTCATACATCTAGATGAAGAAAAAAATATATAACTTTTTTTTCAATTAAAAAATATATAATTTTTAACCAATCAATATTAAAAGGAAATAAAATGCAAGAGAAAATAAAACTTACGCGTATAATGCGATACCCTTTTTTAATTGCAAGTTTCACCTCTTCGGTGACCCACATTCCAATCAGTGCTCTTTGTTCTTCGGTGTGAGTGCAGACATTCTGGTTTGTTTCCTCTGTGCAGGTTTTACAAAGAGGGAACATTAGTTTACTCTGACATCTGTGGGGCAAAACAGGTAGGTATAATCCTCTAGGTGGAACAATTCGACATTTTACGAGGCCAAAGTATTCATTAATGTCTTTAAAATCTGAAGTAATTACGTCCGGGTGTCCAACAGGATATGTGCAATAATATTTATTGACCTGCAAAAAAAAAAAAATAATAATAATAATTTCATAAGTCCATGCGAAATACAACAATAATAGAAAAAAAAATACATAAAACAAGAAATGTATATTTAAAGATTCAAATTAGATCAGAACTTACCCACGGATACAAAGACGTAAAATCAACGTATTTAGCCGGACCTTCGTGGAAGAGTTTTGTCGCATTTGTTCTGCCTCGAAAAAAGGCGTCCCTTGCAATGAGTCGATCCGCTAGAGTATGCGACTTGAGAAAGCATTTCAGCTCTGCGTCTTCCTTTTTCATCGTTCTGAACCGATGCTTGCAATTTCTGGGTCGTCTCAGCAGTTTTTACTCTCAGTGAAGCCATCGTTACACGTTTCAGAGGATGAACTGCATCTCTATCGTAACAGGTATCACAACCATGTTAAAAGCATCCCTAAGGGAGAAAGAAATGGTTAAAACAAGTAAGTAAAAAAATCTATGTAATTTAACGAATTTCTAATATAGAGAAAAAAAATAATTAATGAGTTATGTTTCTTACATGGTATTGGTACACCGTATTTTTTTTCTGCACAATATCCGTCAACCGATATTCCGGAAATCTTTTTTCCCCCGCTCCATTCAACGCATGTTGTATGTTGACTTTTTCTCTTGAAGCTACCCAGTCAAGCCATCGAATGCTGTCCACACTGTAGTTGGTCTGATTTACGTATCCGTGTATGGGGACCATTGCAATAGCACTTGGGGGAATATGTCTGCTCCTATAAGCTGCCATGCATGCGGAAGCAATTGTGATGTAACTAAATTTGAAAAAAAAAAAAAAAGTATTTGCACGACTTATAATATAATTTAAAAAATAATAAAAGAAAATATAATAAAATAATAAAAAAAATATTAGCAGCAAACTTACCACAAGGGGTCTACGCCAGTTATTTCCAGAAACTCACTTCTGAAAAGCATACAGCTTCTTCGCAAAATATCCACGTCAGACCTAAAACAAACGAAAGAAGAAAAAACAATATGTCACGTTTTTACTGACATTTTTTTGAGGAGTACAAAAAAAAAAAAAAAATAAGTACCTGCAGTATGTTTCCATTTCTTTTTGGAAGTCAAACGAGTCCGACTGGTGTTCTTTATGCCATTTTATCAATGCGTCTCTTGCTTCTGAAGACATTTAGTCGGGACCGTAAAACTCAATGCTAGGCAATGGGCCGACATAATTTTGATTCTGCCGAGTATTGAAGAAATGTGGGAAGTACCCTTTTCTAAGCTCTTCCAACCCAAAGCAGCTAGGAATTTTTGAAAGAGCTATCGGCAAAAAGTTAAAGGAGTCTATTATTTGTATGTTCAATGACGAATGCTTAATCATCATCAGCTTTGATCCGTTTGGGACCGTCTCAGGTGCAATGCCCTGAGCTACCAACCACGCCATTATAAATTGTCCGTCGAATCTGAAAAGAAAAAGAAAATTACTGTATAGATAAAAATTTAAAAAAAAAAGTAATGAGGAACAAATACCATAACCCTTCATGTTGTGCGCTATGACTGTAAAGCCCTTGTGGGCGGGCGTAAACAGCCATGTGCAAAAATCTTCACACGCCGTGTAACCACGGAACACCTTTTCCTGCACCTCCTTCTCTTTATCGATGTATTGCGCGATCGCAAAATTCACTTTGTGCTCCCCAGTTTCTTGGTCGGTCTCAAAGTCAAAAAAGATAATATCTGTAGACTGTTTCTTTGGTTTTATTTGCTTTAAGTGACAACGATGTTCCTCTGCGATGACGAAGAAGCCGCAGGAAGGACATTTAGATGTTCCGCAGCGGTGTTCTTCTCTAGGGCAGTCACGCCTTCTTATTACCTTGCAACACGTAGGGCACTGGTACAACTACAAGAAAAATGGTAAAGATTTTACTAACATGCTAAAAAACAAGAATAAAACTAAAAGAAAAAAAAACTTGTATAACCAATAAATATTACTTACAATATCACAGATGGAAAAAATTTCATTCCCCGTCACTGCCTTATGGGCTTGATAACAATCCTCCGATTTGCACAATCTGTCACAGCCGTCACAGCGCCTAGGCTGCCCCGCATTACACCCTTCTCTCATACATACATAACATTTGTTTGGACAAAAATGGTTCTCTCGGTGATCATATGGCTTCTCGCAGCTCTGGCAGTAAAATTTGCTGCCGTAGAAACCGTTCAGCGATTTGATCACATTAAAGTGACCTGCATTCAAAAGCAAGTTGATTCTCCTGTTTCTTATTTTGCCTTTGTATGAGACCTATAATGAATAAAAAAAAGAACCATAAGTAAAATTAATAAAACGATATTTAACCAAATAATAATAACAACGCATTTAATGAGTTATAAAACAAATAAAAAAAATATTTTCAAATGAATAAAAAAAACTTCGTACTCACCTTGTTAAAATTACCAGTCGAATAAACGACTATCTGTAAATCTAAGTGCTCTTCAAACAGGGCAATTTCCGCATAAGTACAGGGACCAAAAGGCACCCCTGCTTCAGCATGCAACTCCTTTGCCCTGTTCAGCAAAGTATTCCGCCGTCTATCCCTTAACACATCAATTAATTTTTGATCATTTTTTAAATGCGCTAAGGCAAGTAAAATGGCTTTTGCCCCGCAGAGTCGCTCGTCGTCTGATGGATCAATAGTATGGAACGCTTGTTCGCACAATCCACCATATAGTTAGACATCCGGACGCGTCCAGCTCCCACATCCCGACGTATGGTGATCACGTCTACAAAAAAGCCTGCGTCCATCATGATTTGATCTTTGGATTTCAGAACCGCTGCAAGTATAACCTCTAGTGTAAGCTCCGATACAGGCATTATCCTTGTTGAGATGGGGCGATCCAACCCTTCGGCCTGGATGCAAAATCTAACTAAGTCCGATCCTCTTAAACCTGCCGTCGATCTTTCGAGTATCAGACGGAAATGCTCCCGCACAGACTCGCGTGCAGCGGCCATGGGAGAGGTCCGCAAGTCATCGGGAAGTTGCTCTGGGTCGACACGTGCATTAAAGATGGTCTGATCGGCGTCATATTTTTGTATCCTTCTCCCAGACTGTACTTCAAGCCTCAATGCATTTTCCAACTGTAAAAAAAAAAAAAAAAGAGAAAGAGTTAGTGAGAAATTAAACATCTATAAATAAACGTAAAATAAGAAATAGAATCAACATTTTCTTATATTCTTACATTAGGGAGATTCCGACTTTCAATTTCCACGTATGCTGGACCTGCATTCGAGGGACCAGGTTTGCTCTAAAAGAAATATGATTTTTTTTTTCAATTTAGGATCGTAATCACAATTTAATAACAATATTCATATTTTATTTTTGTTCGAAATATAATTTCTTGAAATAAAATGTACCTCAAATCCTGAACCAACTTGGGGAAACGATGGCAGGATTGTGAAAGAATTGTGATGCCTCCACAAAAGATTGAGTTGACTCACTAATAATCTGCAGAAGACAATAGTAATATTAAAAAATAACATTAAACATAAGAGCACTGAAAATAAATAGAAATAACAATACAAAGTTCTAAAAGTGACAAAAAACTTACATCATCTTTAGACTCATAGAATTCTTGGGTCGATGGCCCGATAAGCTGTAAAAAATAATGCATACAAAGATGTCATTAATTGAATAAATATGCTTAAATGAATTCATTTTAGTTAAAATAAAATCAACGCATAGATAAAACTAACGAGAGAAGTAAAAAAAAAAAAAAGACTAATGAACTTGTAAATATAACATAAAAAAAACATACATCTTCATCATTAACCTCCAGAAACTCTTGCATTGGTTCGTCAATAAACTGAAAATTAAGAATAAATAAGAAGAAAATTAGTCTAAAATAGGATGATATAACTTTGGCTACATAGTAAAAATAATTGAAAATGCAGTAATGAAATTTAAAAAAAAAAAAAAAAAAAAAAAAAAAAGACAACAAAACTTACATCATCGTCGGAATCTCTCAACAAATCTTCATACTGCAAATAAAAAATAAAAAAATAAATATACGTATACGATTTTACACATGTGATTACATACTCCGAGAATTGAAAACCGACAAACATTTTACTTACATTGTTGGATGTTTCTTCCAAAGGTCTCTTTCGGGCTGAAGACATATTGAATGCTGTAAAATAAATCAAAGTGAATTACAGGAGCGAGATCCTACTAACGTGCTGGCGACAGCAGAAAATGAGAAGATACAATTCCTTGTTGCAGAAGGATTGCACCCCTGGAACAAAATATCGTGACGTAGGTAGGTTGAGATTGGTCCCCTTAAAGTCCAGCCCCTCTGACGTAGGTGATTGCGTAGCAGCTTTCCCCCCGGGCCGACCGGATCCGCTGGAAGCATGAAGGGGACTGGAATGGACAAGTCTGTTCCTGGGTACTTCAGCGGCGGGAAGATTCGTCTTGGGGCTGGAGGGGGGATTGTACTTAGGGAGTTAACTTTGCGTGGAGGGCCGCGCAGACTTCGGCATATACTGAATATGTTTGAAATTCGCTCTATTCGTAATTTCTGTGGGTGAGAACATTTTTTTGAAATTAAAAAATCCTTACACATCCAGCTATAAATACAGGACAGACATGAAAACTATGCAAGATTTCCAATTATATTGCACAAAGACACTTGCGAAAAAGCACATTGACTTATCTGCAAATTTGTAACTTTCAATAATGTTTTTTCTTCATATTTCTAAGTTACATAGCTATTTATTTATTATTATTATTTAATTATGATAGAGATTTCTTTTCCTGGATTATTCTTCCATTAGGGTAGATGGGGTAAAAACCCGCACGGACATTTTAACTTGATCACCTTGGAGTAAGAAATTTACCTCTAGGTGGTGTGTTTGTTATATGGAAGCCTATTGATCAATGAAATTTTGTCCTGACTAGGCACTCCAGAGACGAGAAAGGGGGATAAGTCTGTTTTTTACTACTTTGATCTAACTTTTATAATATATTATTAGAACATTGTAAAATGTATAATTTGAAAAGAAGAATCAATGAGTTACACGTTAATACTAGTACATTAAAGCTTCACCTTCGCGTGAAAACAATTATTCTAATGGCTGCTTAAAAGCAACACGGCGCGTTTTTCAGAAAGTGACAAAATGGGGAAAATCCCCGCAGTTGTTTTGGGGTAAAGTCCCGCATCTCCAAAAGGTCAAGGATTCTCTCCACTCGGCTTAAAATTGTCTCTTTTTTGAAATATTATTAATATCTTTGTTTAGCATGTGTTTTGTACAGCTTATTCATCTTAAAAAATTAATTGTTGGTGAATATTTACTCATGAAGTTTTAATTTGGATAAATTTATTAGGTAAAATCTTACATTCATTTTAATTCAAACGTGCTTTCATTAATGTAATAATTTCTTCTCTTTTTTTTTTTTTTTTGAACATTTACGTACGTTAATTTTTTGTTCTAGTACCTTCTGAAGAAAAACAAATCAGAACACGATAAATGTCGAGCTTAATGAAGCACGTAGCTTAATTGCAGGCATCTCTTCGTTCTGTATGGTAGACATTAAAGTTAGGTTCAAAAATATCGATTGAAGACATCTCTGAAAAATGGAACAAAAGCTTGGGACTTCAAAAAAGAAACAAATTTCCCTATAATTTCGAGTGAAACTCAAAGAAGAACTCGAAGCTTATCCCTGCACAATGTGACCAAAATAACTTCAATATGACAAGAAGGAGGATGTTATGTAGAGGGGTTTTTTTTACATAAAACACCTACAAATGTACTGAGCCAGCAAATGTACTGAGACACAGGAAGAGTCATTGGAAATGAAGCCGTTATAAATAAACTGTCGTAACCTCAGCAGGACACGGTTCCATACACGACGCAATAACATTTTTAGAAAGCTCAACTTAGTGTACTGTTAACTTAAAGCACTGGGTACTAGATATTCAATTAAATATTAATAGCTTCAGGCATTTAAATTATTTTTTATAATGCGGCTGTCATTTTTTCCCGGGTAATTAATCCTACTTTTGTGGAGAAGAAAATATTTTTGAGACAAAGTTAAAAAAAAAAAAAGATTAAATGTCTCAGATAGTTAAGTTCGGTTCTGCTGAATAACAATAAACCTATGGTTCAAGGAGGTTTTCAAATGTTATTATCGAGCAGTCACCCTTTTTATTCACATTCATCTTGAGTGGGGTAAAGATCCGTATTGCGGGGTTTTATCCCATTTTGTGGGGCAAAACCCAGCAATTTTGTTTCCCCGCTAAATTGTAATTTTCTCAATTACTACTAATCAGACGTCGCTAAAATTTGGAAGGATTATAGCTAACAACCCACATAATGACTCTAATTTGAAAAAATGGGAAAATATGCCCTTTATTGACCATGGTGGTATAAAAACTGAAAATCGCGGGGCTTTACCCTCACCTACCCTATAAGCTTTAAAATATTTTTTTCCTTCTTTTTTTTTCAAGGAAATAATTATTCATACCTTTAATCTGTGGAAACGTTTTACAATTTACTTATTCAAGTTAATAAAAAAAAAAAAAAATGAAATAACAACAACTTTGTTTAAATGCTAAGCAATGACATTTTATTTAAAGCTAATACATTGTACAAAAATGTTAAAAATTTCAAAATAGAAAATAATAAATAGCAATAAGAGATACAAATATGTCAATATATACAGAGTTGAAGAATAATCAAAAAATTCAAAGGCATTTGCGGGACAGTACCTCTCTCGAACGCAACGAAGAACATCGTCTAAAGATATTTTTTTTAAAATATCCTCTGTGACGTACATACTCGGTTTCATGCACAAGAATTTAGGATCCTCTCAAAGTCTTTCTTGAAAGTTCTCTGCAATGCATGAAACGTCGTCCAAACTTAACGCTAGCGAGTTGAAACATTCGATGCTGTTTCCATACAGTTCTTCGGCAATTGTTTCAGGATCTTTTAATCCTTTTTCTTTCAGCATGTTTGCTATGACATCCTCGAGTACGTTCTGAAGGTAATGCTTACCCAAGCTAACATCAAGAGAAGTAGGCAAGGCAGTGTCAGCTATAGGAGCTTCTGCGAGGGCACTGTACGCAGAGAAGAAGTTCATCTGATGAAACATCAGGTCCAGCACGCACGTTGAAATTTGGCCATATTGCCGCATTAATTCAGTCCATTGTGTAGCAGATATGGTGATACTCAGCGAAAATGTTTCTTCTTTCTGGGAGGTGGAAACACGCGTGAACTTAAAGTTTATAAAGTCTGAAGTTTCAATCTGTAGCTCATCAGAGAATATTGTTTTAAGTTGAGCTGCTGAATGAGGAACCGCTTTCCTTCCAACGATAGTTTCCGTCCACCACGGACGTAGAGTTACACCTTCCTTTGTAGGATAAAAAATTTCTCGGTACTTTTTAAATTTTCGAATATGTAAAGACACAACTTTACGATAAGTCGCCGTGACTTATCGTAAAGTTGTGTCTTTACATATTCGAGAATTTAAAGAATTAAGCGAAAACATCGTTACCAATTGGAAAGACTCCTTCAGGCATCCCCCCCCCCTTGCGGTGTGGTGAGTTCGGGGCGAGCTCTTGGGAGGAGTCGTGAACCCCCAGTTGCTCAAACAGAATATCGGCGGGAGGGGATTTTTCTCCCTTCCTTCCCTCATCACACTTACCAAATGCGGACGAAAACCCCTAAGCCAAGGCGTGTCAACCGTGCCGATGGCTGCGTGGTACCGGGGGTAGTCGGCGCCTCAAACGGGAGACTTCAGGGATAGCAGGCGAACCCTGTCGTACGCAGCCTTACCTCTGTGTGGGGGGCTACACAGGGGTTAGACCCCATATTTTCCCCCTAGTTCTCTGGTTCGTTTATGGATGAAAACTCAAAGAACACTTCTCCCCCTTGTGGGGAGCGTCAGAATGAATCGTATACCTCCGCAAAATTTTTCGTTATCAAAAGAAATGAAAACCTTACATTTACTGCTGTATCTCCTTTTCTAATCAACAAAGCTCTTGTAAATCTAATCGGCGAATTTAAATCAGTAAAAAAAACACGAACAGGCGAGCTTTTGGTCGAAATAAAAGATAATAAACAAGTTCAACTCATACTAGCTATTAAACAATTAGGTCCTTATCTTTGCACAGTTACAGCCCACTCTACATTAAACTTTTCTCGGGGAGTAATTTCAGAGCCAGACCTTCTATTCACACCAGAGAAGGAAATCCTAGATGAAATGAAGGACCAACACGTAAGTGGAGTGAAAAGGATCACTATTAAACGCAATGGCGTAATGCAGAATACGAAACATGTCATTCTGACCTTTAGTACGCCTATCCTCCCTTCACGTGTCAAAGCTGGATATCTCTTATGCCCTGTTAGACCATACATTCCTAACCCGCTACGGTGCTTTAAGTGCCAGCGCTTTGGGCATTCCAAGCTGTCATGCCGTGGCACAGAAACTTGTGCCAGATGTGCTGAGGCCGGCCACGATAGCAATGAATGCTCAAAGGAATTCAAATGTGTCAACTGCAAAGGAGATCACCCGTCCTACTCTAGAAAATGCCCTAAATGGCTCTCCGAAAAAGAAATACAGGTTATCAAAACTACTCAGAACATATCATACCCAGACGCACGAAAAATAGTTCAGTCTCGTACACCTCTATCTGGACTTTCATATGCTGCAGCAGTAAGAAAAGTATTCAATTCCACCGGTACACAAACAGATCCTCAAATCATTACAATAACCAGCACTAAATCAACTAACTCTCCTAAATCAAAAAATAAACAGCTCAATACTCCTAAGCCTCCACAAAAAAATAATAATGAAATTCAAGTACAAAGTACACAAATCCCAAGTACAAGTTACTCAACTAAATTAATTTCGAACAAACCAACTGATCAAAAACAAAAGAAAACTGTAGAAAAAAAGAAATTTATTCAAACGCGCGCAAAAATTGGGGTAGCCTCTAAACAGAGGCCCCCAAAATTTTATAATGCTAAGAAAGAGGACTTTTTACTTTCTAGTAAGAAAGTAAAATTAACTAAGTCCCAAATCGAAAAACTCCAACAACCTCCTCCCCAAGAGGAGGACGAGGATGTCGATTTTGAAGATCTTCCGCCATCCGACGATGAAGGCATGGGTGCAAGTTTCGTGATGTGTTCAAGACGGAAAATATTTTCAGCTCCCCCCCCCCCCCCGCCCGCATGCGAGCTTAAGGAAAATTTTGTATGTATAAATGTTGCAGATTTTAACAATGCCAGTTTTGGAATCTGTTTGATTTAAATTTTAAGCCTTAAAATTGTAATATTTAAGTGTTTTGACATCATAATTCCAAAAAATCTAAAATCCGGCAATAAGGGGGGGGGGGTCTGGGGGCTCTCCCCCAGAAATTTTTTCAAATTGAAGTCCAAAAAACGCTGAGGTAGGCCATTTTGGTAAAGTTCAGGGAAAGGAGGGGTTCAGGGAATCTTACATCAATTATTTCAAGCTGATAGTCCCAAAATCACAATATTGGGCAACCTTCAAAAAATATTAAAGAAAGAGGGGAGGAGGAGATGCTATGGGCTTTTCCGAAATCGAAGATTTAAAAACGAAATTGTAATTTAAATTTCATAACGTTTATACGCTTTTTGAATGCACTATTGAAGGGATGGATTTCAGGAACCCTTCTTCGGCAATATTTCGAAATTGAAGTTTCAAAAACGCAATTTTAGACGATGTTGGATAATGTAAGGGGTAAAAGCGTTTGCAGCACCCCACCGTTAGTTTTTTGCCGATCCTAAACATTTTTGTTGTAGCAATAAAATCGCTTAGGACATAAGATTTTCACTTTTGCAACATAAATCAGTTCTGATTCGAAAGTCTACCCAAGGTAGCGCCAACAAACTAGAAAAGAAGGAAAGGTGGGGGAAGGGTAAGGCCGACTAATGATAATGAACTGTCACCATTCCCCCACAGTCTTCATTTGAAAAAGAATTCTTTTATAAGATAGCAGGTGGTGAAATTAGTAATAAAAAATCGCTTCAGTGAAGTGGATATATTTTTTAAATAAGGTACCCTTTCCAACATTCATTAATTAAAAAAAAGAAATAGGGGAACTGAATCCTAACTCCATGCAGGGTTCCCGAATCGCATCCCTCTTAAGGCACTCAAATATAGCCTAAAGTGGCGCTTTAAATATTTCAGCATCAAAGAATTTTCGGAAGAGAACTCCCGAACCCCTTCCTCTGAGTTCACCACAAATGTCCTAAATTTCAATTTTTAAGGCTTCACTTTCTAAATTGTTTTGTAGGAATAGCACCCCTCTTACCTATAAACATGACTTATGACCGCCTAAAAATTTTAATACTTTAATTTTGGAAACTTTTTGAAAAAATCTTCCTACACCCTTCCCCCTTAAGTCATCCAAAGATAGCCCAAAACAAAGCTCTTAAAATTTCAGAAACTAAAATGTTTCGGGCTGGGGGTCCGGAATACCCCCCCCCCTCTCATTGTGTTTACTAAACGCAGTGTAAGTTTTTGTTTAAGATTTATTTTTCTATTGAGAGAGCAACTCCCAAACATCGCCAAAGACAACCCAAAGTTTTAAGACTTCAATTTCGAAAATGTTTCGAGAAAGACCTCTGAATTCCCTAACTCTTAACTCACTCAAAAATAGCCAAAATAGCATTTCAATACTTCAGGGAGAGAGACCCCCCCCCCCCGAACTCTTTCCTCTAAGTTCATTAAATTTTACTAAAATTTGCGGTTTCCCCTTTTCATCAGCGAAGATTTAAGAATTTAAATTCTGAAACGTATTGAGAGAAAACCTTCGAATTCCCTCTTCTTAAGTCTTCCAAAGATTACCTAAAGCTGAGTTCTGAATACTTCAGCTTTGAATATTTTTTGGGAAAGGAGAACCCCAAGACGGTTCAAAGTTGCGCTTTTAAGACTCCAGTTTCGGAATTTCGCCTAAAGAGAGCCCCCTCCCTCCCTCTTGACATTGCCAAAGACCGCCTAAAAGATTTAAGACTTCAATTACAAACAGTTTTCGGGAGAGGGTCGCAAATGCCCTTTAACTTAAGTCATGTAAGTATAGCCTCAAATAGTTTTTAATACATCAGCTACAAAACATTTTCATGTTAGAACACCAAAACCATCTCTCATAAATTCACCAAAGTTTGCCTAAATTAGTGTTTTTAAGACTCCAGTCTTCGATTCTTTTTTAAAACCCACTTTTATATCATTAGAGACAGCCTAAAACTTTTTGACTTTTAAATTTTTAAGAGTTTGCACTGGAGAAATATCGAACCACTCCTAGCTTCAAAAATATTTTCAATTCAGTTTTTCGATATTTTTTACTGTAACCCGTGAGTAACCCTACACCCCCTAGATTGTCCAAGATATCAACGTTTTAAGACCTTAGTATCGTGGGTTAATTTGCGGACAGATTACCCTCTTTGCAACAGCAGCAATTTTTCGCAAACTCGTGCTGCCGTTATTTTTCTCCTTTCCTTTCTCTCCCTCCCCCCACCAATATTTCCATTCTAGCGAGTGTTCGAATCGATGACATTAGAATTTAATGATTCCTCAAGTCATTGTCAAAAATGCAGGAACGGTTTGCCCATCGGTGTTTCCAACCAGCTAGAAATCTCCCCCCCCCCCCTTGATTATTTCCAAAATTCCCATTTTCATTAAAATCTTCAAAATCTTGATAAGTTTCTGTTTTACATGGTATGTGGAAGCCCTTTACTGTGGCGAAAATATTTCATCTTGTCAGCAATCACTCTCAATCAGTGATGCAGATTCAACTCTTAAGACATTTTAAGAGCGTACATAATTTTCATTTATGCGTGTCAAGTTTGCAAAAAAAAAAAAAAAAAACCACAAATGGAAAAAAAACGAAAGGATGATCGAAAATAGCATGAGAAAAGGCTAAATTTTCAATTAGAGCCGATTGCTTCGAAAAATTAGGGAGAATAGCGAGCAACTTTTCGGTCTCCAATGCAGCGAGTTGGAAATAAAGCTATACCTAAAAAAAGTCAAACGGCGCAAGCCGAAAAGTCACTCCTCCAAAAGCACGTTGCAAACAAAACAAGCACATGGCGGAAAACCGAGAGAATGTCGATGTAAATTCGTGGTTATGGAACGGTCCAGTAATATTAAAGCATATTTTTCAAACACTCAATTTTTCTTTTTTCATTCAAAATTAAAAGAAAGTCATTGAATTTCTTTGCGTCCCGACCTCCGTCTCGGAAATTTTGTCAAGACGGAAATCCGTCCTGAGACGGAAGGTCTTGCACCCATGGATGAAGGGTGGACGGACCATCCTCCTCCTTGAGTTACTTTTTCTTCTTCTGGCCGTTTCTCCTTCCTTTTCTCTTCATGGCCCTGAGCATTCTTTCTTGGAATTGTCAGAGTTACTCGCATAATGTCATGGACATCAAAGATCTTGTCGAATATCACCAACCGGCCATATTCTGTCTGCAACAAACATTTCTGTCCCCTGTTGATCGACCGAGGTTGAAAGGTTTTGACATATACCGCAAGGACTGCTTGTCAGGCGACCGTCGTTGTGGAGGAGTGGCATTGCTAATCAACAATGATTATGCATCTAGCCAGCTCAATACCAACACATCCCTGCGAGCAGTAGCTGCGCGCGTTCACCTTCACTCGCTGTTCAGTTTGCTCTATATATATATTCCACCTTCTTACGACTTGAGAAGCGTGGAGTTGCAGACATTGGTTGATCAACTTCCTCCCCCATTTGTCATCTTAGGGGATTTTAATGGCCATAATCCTCTCTGGGGGAGCTCAGACTCGAACAGCAGAGGTCTAATTATTGAAAACTTTATTGAAGACAACGATCTATGTGTTCTTAACGACGGTGAAAATACCTATATCCACCTTCCTACGCAAGTCTACCATGCCATCGATCTTGCAATATCCTCACCTTCCTTTCTGCCACTTTGGGATTTCCAGGTGCAGGGTGGTCTCTACACTAGTGGCCACTTTCCAATCAAAATAACATATACTGGACGCTGCAGCTACCAGCAGCATCAGCAAGGCCGTCTTCGCATTGATCGAGCTGATTGGGCAGCATTTACCCATTTGGCAGAAATAACATCGGAAGACGTGACTGACATTGATATTGATGTAGCGGTAAAGCGAGTAACCGACATCATCTTAAACGCAGCGAACGCTGCTATACCAAGAACCTCTAAAGGCAGGATCAAATATCCTAAGCCATGGTGGAACTCTGCTTGCCAAGAAGCTCAGAAGAAACAAAAAAAAGCATGGAACACATTTCATCGATACCCGACCACACAAAATCTTGTGACACTTAAACGAGCTCGTGCTGAAGCTCGTAGGATTCGACGGAAAAGCCAGCGGGACTCGTGGCAGACCTATGTCAGCACAATCACGACGTCCACCCCGTTCAAGACTGTATGGGGTAAAATAAAAAAAAATCGCTGGAAACTATAGCATATCTTGTGCTCCAATTCTGGAGAAAAATGGTCAACTTTTATCTGATCACAAAGAGGTAGCTGACTGCCTGGCGACTCACTTGGCTGAAGTCTCTAGCGCAAATAATTACTGTTCTAAGTTTTTAGCTAATAAATCGCATGAAGAACGAAGAGTTCTTGATTTTAATTCAAACATTATTCATCAATACAACACAAAATTTACCTTTCATGAACTAAATATTGCTTTACAAAAATCAAGAAACACATCACCTGGCTCTGACGAAATACACAATAGCATGTTAAAAAATCTAAGCAGGTCTGCATTAGAAAATATTCTGCAGCTTTTTAATAGAATTTATTCCGAACATAGATTCCCAAAATCCTGGAGTCAAGCAATAGTTATCCCTATCCTTAAACCAAATAAACAATCTGATAAACCTGAGAGCTATAGACCTATAGCTCTCACTAGTTGCCTATGTAAACTCATGGAACGGATGGTAAACGCCAGACTGATGCATATTCTGGAGTCACACCATCTCATATCCTCATATCAAAGTGGGTTTAGGCGTGGCAGATGCACAATAGACAATCTAATGCTTCTCGAAACATCAGTAAGAGAAGCATTTCTTAAACGAAAACATCTTGTGAGCGTATTTTTCGATATTGAAAAAGCATACGACCGTACCTGGAGGTATGGGATCCTCAAAACCCTTCATGAGTATGGGTTGCGAGGTAATTTACCCATCTTTCTCTCCAATTTTCTGAAACATCGTTCTTTTCGTGTACGCGTCAAGTCTGTTCTGTCGGATACCTTCATTCAAGAAGGAGTACCCCAGGGAAGTGTACTAAGCGTAACTCTATTCATTATAGCAATCCAATGGCCAATTGCCTCCCGCTGTAAAAGGTACCATGTTCGTGGATGATTTTCAAATTTCTTTCTCATCAACGAGCATGAGTATCGTTGAAAGACAACTTCAAATTGCAATCAATAAAGTAACCCAATGGGCGGAAGAAAATGGCTTCACTTTCTCTGCTCAAAAAACATTCTGTATCCACTTTTGCCGAAAAAGAGGCCTTCACCCTGACCCAAATCTCCTCCTCAATAATCAACCAATAGCTGTAAAAGATCAAGGAAAATTCCTTGGTCTCACACTTGACAATAAACTAAAATTTATACCGCATATACAAGAGTTAAAAAAGAAATGTTCATTAAAATTAAATATCCTTAAAGTCTTAGCGAACACTTCTTGGGGTGCTAATACTGAGTGTCTGCTAAGAATATACAGGGCTTTGATACGCTCAAAACTTGATTATGGATGTGAAACTTATGGTTCCGCTGCTAAAACCTATCTGAAAAGTCTGGATCCAATACATAATGAGGCACTACGCATCTGCACAGGAGCCTTTCGAACTTCGCCTATCAACAGTCTTCATATACTTGCACACGAACAATCTCTAAACAATAGACGCCTCAAACTTTCTTTAAATTTTTACTTCAAAATAAAACCTTGCACTAATCACCCACTACATCTCCATATTTTTAACCCATGTAATGCTGCTTTATTTCTAAACCGGCCTTCGATGACCCCAACATTTGGGATCCGAATGCGTCGGGTACTCTCAGACCTGCAGCTACCAGATTTTAAAACCGTCAACACAATAAACCTAATTGAACCATGGTGCGAAGTCATACCTTCTATAATTAATGATTTATCAGAATTCCCAAAACAAACTACTGCAGATACAGTTTATCAACAAGTCTTTAATGCGATCAAAAGCAAGTATTCTGGTTACAAACACATTTTTACTGACGGATCAAAAGCAAACAATCACGTCGGCTTTTCAACAATAATTAATGATCAAGTTACGGCAGAAAAACTAAACACATCTTGCTCGGTATTTACTGCAGAAATAAAAGCTATTTTTTCATCGCTACAATCAATAACCCAATCCGTCTACAAAAAGTGGGTGATATTCACTGACTCCAAGTGTTCAGTGGAAGCCATCACTCACTGCAATAGTAATAGCCATCCTATAGTCATCCAGTCATATCTTTTATACAAAAACCTTATGCAAAATAATTTTGAAATTACCTTTTGTTGGATCCCTGGTCATGTGGGTATTGCAGGCAATGAGGCAGCAGATTCAGCTGCCAGAGCTGCAAGTATCCTGGTCGATAATAGTGTCCCTTTCGATGATATCAAAAACGCCATCGTTGTAAGCCTCAACACGTATTGGCAGGGGACGTGGAATTCAGAAATCGAAAATAAATTACATTCAATCCAGCCCTCCACTAGAGGTTTCGGATCATTAAATATCACCAGGAGAGAACAAGTCTTATTAGCTCGACTTCGCATTGGACATACCAGATTCACCCACAAATATCTCTTATGTCATGAACCAGTTCCAACATGCATTACATGTGATGTAAATCAGACAGTGTTGCACATTTTATGCAACTGCCCAAATTTTAATCTAATTCGTTATAAATATTTTAATAATTTTAACCCATCTTTGAAGGAGTTGCTGGGGGATCCACCCCATCGCAATTTGTACTCCTTCCTCCAGGAGATTGGATTCTCCTTTTTAATTTAGTGTTTGTCTGGTCATTATGTGATTTCGTCCTTCCTTTGTTTTTCAAGATATTTTTTCGCCCATTTTGTCTTTATTTTCAAATTGTTTAAATGTTTTTATCGGATGCCCTTTTTTAATATTGACACTTGAAGTTTTATGCTTTCTCCTTCAAAATATGCTTCTATTTACTATATTCTTTAATAAAAAATAAATAGCACATAATAAAATATCGTTTGGCGCAGTATAGCCCTCAAGGGCTCTTGCGCCATAAAAATCAAATCAACCAACCAACCTTCAGGCATCATTCTCTCCGGAAAAGCTGATCCAGGCTGAACTTCACTTGCCATGTTTTCCTTCCTCGGTAATTTGGAAACTCCGCCGGGCGATCCATCATATTGCTGGTGGGATTCATCATAGAGGAGAGTCGGAGAGGGCAGAGAAGTTGACCGCAGGGCTAAGTAACGCACACTAAACTCTCGTCCAGAGAACTGACCTTATCCAGCGTCCCCTATCTAGGGGGCGCTGCCTTATCTCCTTGCTGAAACGATCTCTGATTGGTCAAGCATGTGACGTATAGTACTGATGTTCACCATTTCCAGTGACATACAACTCACTTTTTCTCAAACACATTCCAATACATTGTTTGCATGAAAAATCATGTTTCAACAAGCTGAGCAATAATACTTTGTTTGCTGAAAAAAATATGTGGCGACAAAGAAAAACATATTCCCCCCCCCATCCTGCATATCTCTTAATCAAAGAGTAATACTAATTAACGATTTGTTCTTTTCTTCAATCAGTCTCATTGTTATTTTTATAATTTATTCTTCAAATTATAACATTCATCTTTAATTGAAGTTTAGTATCAACTTGTTACTATGTAACTGTAATCCTAGGCTAATCTTTGTCTGCATATAAACTTTAAAAGCTCTTATGAGGGTAAGGAACTGCGGGCGAACGGTTAAATCGGTCAACATAACAACTGCCGCCCGCAGGTCCTTTTTTGGTGGGTTCGAATCCCAGTGGAAAAATTATATTCGTAGGGGGGGTCAAAAATAGAAAAATTCAAAAAATAAAATTTTTAGTTTCATGTCTATCATCATAAATAGATGGCGCCACTATTTTCCAACACATTAACAAGCATCATAAGAAAATTCATCATAGCCATTATTGGACACATAGATCATTGTCTTCAATCAAGTTTTCAATAATTAAACCTCTGCTGTTGGAGGCTGGGCTTCCCCAGAGAGGATTATGGCCATTAAAATCCCCCAAGAGGACAAATGGGGGAGGAAGTTGATCTACAAGTGTTTGCAATTCCACGCCTCTCAAATCGTAAGAAGGTGGAATATATATAGAACAGATTGTAAACAGCGAGTGAAGGTGAACGCGCGCAGCTACTGCTTGCAGGGATGTGTTGATATTGAGCTGGCTGGATGGATAATCATTAGCGATTAGCAATGCCACTCCTCCACAACGACGGTCACCTGACAAGCAGTCCTTGCGGTATATGTCAAAACCTTTCAACCTCGGTCTATCAGCAGGGGACAGAAATGTTTCTTGCAGACAAAATATGGCCGGTTGGTGGTATTCGACAAGATCTTTGATGTCTGTGACGTTATGCGAGTAACTCTGACAATTCCAAGAGAGAATGCTCAGGGCCATGGAGAAAAAAAGGAAGGAGAAACGGCCGGAAAGAGAGGGAGCAGCTCATGAGGGAGGATGGTCCGTCCACCCTTCATCGTCGGATGGCGGAAGATCTTCAAAGTCAACATCCTCGTCCTCCTCCTGGGGAGGAGGTTGTTGGAGTGTTTCTATGTGTGATTTGGTCAATTTTACTTTCTTGCTAGAAAGCAAAAAGTCCTCCTTTCTAAAGTTATAAAATTTTGGGGGCCTCTGTTTAGAGGCTACCCCGATTTTTGTGCGCGTTTGTAAAAGTTTCTTTTTTTCAATTAGTTTTTTCGAGTTCTGACTGGATGGTTTGCTTTGATTAACAATAACGGATACATTATCTGTTTTTTTTATTTGCTGTTGATTTTGATTAGTTTTCTGAAAAGAAGATTTGGGGCTATTATTTTGTTTATTTGATTTGGTTGTGTTTACAGTTATAGCATTAGGTGAGTTCGGTATTTTATTGCTGTTTACTTTGTTTACTGGAGGTTCAGTTTGTGTGCTTATGGAGTTGAATACTTTTTTTACAGCAGCAGAATATGAAAGTCCAGTTGTAGGTGTACGAGATTGGACAATTTTTCTCGCGTCTGGATATGATATTTTTTGAATGGTTTTGATGACCTGTACTTCCTTTTCGGTTAGCCATTTAGGGCACTTTCTAGAGTATGATGGGTGGTCTCCTTTGCAGTTGACGCATTTAAATTCCTTTGAGCATTCATTGCTGTCGTGGCCGGGCTCAGCACATCTGGCACAGGTTCCTGTACCACGGCATGACAGCTTGGAATGTCCAAAACGCTGGCAATTAAAACATCGTAGTGGATTTGGGATGTAAGGTCTCACTGGACAAGAGAGATAACCAGCTTTGACACGTGAAGGGAGGATAGGCGTATTAAAAGTCAGAATGATGTGCTTCGTATTCTGCATTTCGCCGTTGCGTTTGATAGTTATCCTCTTCACTCCACTTACGTGTTGATCTTGCATTTCCTCTAGAATTTCCTTCTCTGAAGTAAATAGAAGGTCCGGCTCCGAAATGATTCCCCGAGAAAAGTTTAATGTTGAGTGTGCTGAAACTGTACAAAGGTATGGGCCTAGTTGTTTGATTGCAAGAATAGGATGAACTTGTTTAGGATGCTTTATTTCGACTAATAATTCGCCTGTACGTAATTTTTTAACCGATTGGAACTCACCGATGAGATTTATTAAAGCTTTGTTAATTAAGAATGGGGAGACATCAGTAAATGTTAGGTTCTCATTTCTTTTTATTATAAAAAATTTTGCAGAGCTGAACGAGTCTTTCTGACGCTCCCCACAAGGGGGAGAAGTGTTCTTTGAGTTTTCATCCATAAACGAACCAGAGAACTAGGGGGAAAAGATGGGGTCTAGCCCCTGTGTAGCCCCCCACACAGAGGTAAGGCTGCGTACGACAGGGTTCGCCTGCTATCCCTGAAGTCTCCCGTTTGAGGCACCGACTACCCCCGGTACCACGCAGCCATCGGCACGGTTGACACGCCTTGGCTTAGGGGTTTTCGTCCGCGTTTGGTAAGTGTGATGAGGGAAGGAAGGGAGAAAAATCCCCTCCCGCCGATATTCTGTTTGAGCAACTGGGGGTTCACGACTCCTCCCAAGAGCTCGCCCCGAACTCACCACACCGCAAGCCCCCCCCACCACGACAAGGTAAACGGACACGGGGGGGGGGGGGGCAAGATGGGTGTGATTGTTCAGCGGTAACTTGACCATTTATTATTGCAGCAAAGCCGACGTGATCGTTTGCTTTTGATCCGTCAGTGAAAATGTCATGATAATCATAGTATTTGCATTTTGTATCATAAAATATTTGTCGGTAGGCTGTATTGGAGGTAGTCTCTTTAGAGAGAATTTAGTGAGGTCATTGATGGTAGATGGAACTACTTCACACCATGGTTCAATCAGTTTTATTGTATTGAGAGTATTAAAATCTGACAGTTGCAAATCTGAAAGCACCCGGCGCATTCGGATCCCGAATGTTGGGGTTGCAGAAGCACGATGAAGAAATAAGATAACATTAGATGGATTAAAAATATGAAGGTGTAAAGGGTGCTCAGTATAAGGTTTTATTTTGAAGTAGAAGTTCAATGAAACTTTGAGGCGTCTATTGTTTAAAGATTGTTCATGAGCAAGAATATGAAGACTGTTAATAGGTGAGATTCGGAAAGCTCCTGTGCAGATGCGCAGTGCCTGATTGTGGATTGGATCTAGAACTTTCAGATAGCTTTTTGCCGTGGAGCCATAAATTTAGCATCCATAATCAAGTTTTGAGCGTATTAGAGCCCTGTAGATTCTTAAGAGAGACTCTGTATCAGCACCCCAGGAAGTGTTCGATAAGACTTAAAGGATATTTAATTTTAGCAAACATTTCTTTTTTAACTCTTGTATATGCGGTATAAATTTGAGTTTGTTATCAAGTGTAAGACCGAGGAATTTTTCTTGATCTTTTACAGCTATTGGTTGATTGTTAAGGAGAAGTGTTGGATCAGGATGAAGACCTCTTTTACGGCAGAAGTGGATACAGAAAGTTTTTTGAACGGAGAAAGTAAAGCCATTTTCCTCCGCCCATTGTGTTACTTTATTAATAGCAATTTGAAGTTGTCTTTCAATGATACTCATGCTCGATGAAGAGAAAGATATTTGAAAGTCATCAACGAAAATGGTACCTTTGCCAGCGGGAGGCAGTTGTTCGATTAAGCTGTTGATTGCAATTACAAAAAGAGTTACGCTTAGTACGCTTCCCTGGGGAACTCCTTCTTCTTGAATAAATGCATCTGAAAGAACAGACTTGACACGTACGCGAAAAATTCGGTCTCTTAGAAAATTAGAGAGAAAGATGGGTAGATTACCTCGTAACCCATACTCGTGCAGGGTTTTGAGGATCCCATATCTCCAGGTACGGTCATATGCTTTTTCAATGTCAAAAAATACGCTCACGAGATGTTTTCGTTTGAGAAATGCTTCTCTTATTAGTATTTCGAGAAGCAATAGGTTGTCTATTGTGCATCTACCACGCCTGAATCCACTTTGATATGGAGGTAGCAGATGATGCGACTCCAAAATGTATATCAGCCTGGAGTTAACCATCCGTTCCATTATTTTACATAGGCAGCTAGTGAGAGCTATAGGTCTATAGCTCTCAGGTTTTTCAGATGGTTTATTGGGCTTAAGGATAGGAATTACTGTTGCTTGACACCAGGGTTTTGGGAATCTGTGTTCCGAATAAATTCTATTGAAAAGATGCAGAATATGTTCTAAAGAGGACCTGCTTAGATGTTTTAACATACTATTGTGAACTTCATCTGGACCTGGTGATGTGTTTTTTGATCTTTGTAAGGCAGCATTCAGTTCTTGAAGGGTGAATTTTGTGTCGTATTGATTAAAAATGTTTGAATTAAAATCTAGAACTTTTTGTTCTTTGCGTGATTTGATGGTTAAAAATTTTGAGCAATAGTTATTTGCACTGGAGACTTCTGTCAAATAAGTCCCCATGCAGTCAGCCACCTCTTTGTGATCGGATAAAATACGACCGTTATTCTCCAGAATGGGTGCACAAGATATATTGTAGTTGCCAACGATTTTTTTTATTTTACCCCATACGGTCTTTGATGGGGTGGACGTCGTGATTGTGCTGACATAGGTCTGCCACGAGTCCCGCTGGCTCTTCCGTCGAATCCTTCGAGCTTCAGCACGAGCTCGTTTAAGTGCCACGAGATTTTGTGTGGTTGGATAACGACGAAACGTATTCCATGCCTTTTTTTGCTTCTTATGAGCCTCCTGACAATAGAGGTTCCACCAAGGCTTAGGAAACTTGATCCTGCCTTTAGTGGTTCTTGGTATGGCAGCGTCAGCTGCGTTTTGGATAATGTCGGTTACTCGCTTTACCGCTACATCGATATCAATATCAGTTACGTCTTCTGATTTAATTTTTGCCAACTGGGTAAATGCTGCCCAATCAGCTCGATCAATGCGAAGTCGAGCTTGCTGATGCTGCTGATGGCCGCAGCGTCCAGTAGAGGTTATCCTGATCGGAAAGTGGCCACTGGTGTAGAGACCACCCTCCACCTGAAAATCCCAACGTGGCAGAAAAGAAGGTGAGCATATTACGAGATCGATGGCATGGTAAGATTGGGTAGAAATATGAAAATAAGTGTTTTCACCGTCGTTAAGAACACATAGATCATTGTCTTCAATAAAGCTTTCAATAATTAAACCTCTGCTGTTGGAGTCTGGACTCCCCCAGAGAGGATTATGGCCATTAAAATCCCCCAAGAGGACAAATTGGGGAGGAAGTTGATCTACAAGTGTTTGCAATTCCACGCCTCTCAAATCGTAAGAAGGTGGAATATATACAGAACAGATTGTAAACAGCGAGTGAAGGTGAACGCGCGCAGCTACTGCTTGCAGGGATGTGTTGATATTGAGCTGGCTGGATGCATAATCATTAGCGATTAGCAATGCCACTCCTCCACAACGACGGTCACCTGACAAGCAGTCCTTGCGGTATATGTCAAAACCTTTCAACCTCGGTCTATCAGCAGGGGACAGAAATGTTTCTTGCAGACAAAATGTGGCCGGTTGGTGGTATTCGACAAGATCCTTGATGTCTGTGACATTATGCGAGTAACTCTGACAGTTCCAAGAGAGAATATTCAGGGCAATGAAGAAGAAAGAGAAAGAAAAACGGCCAAAGAGAGAGAAGCACATCAAGAGGCAGGAAGATCCTCCACCCAACTTTCATCATCGGTTGGGGGAGTTTCCTCAAATTCAATGTCCTCGACTTCTTCGTCAGAGGGAAGAGGAGGAGATTTCGTTAGTTTAACCTTCTTGCTGGTAAGCAAGAAGTCCTCCTTTTTAAAATTGTAATGTTTTGTGGGTCTCTGTTTGGAGGATACCCCAAGTTTTGCGCGTGCGAGAATTTTCTTTTTTTCGACTGTTTTCTTAGATGGTTCAACAGCAGTGTTATTTAAATTTGCATTGGTGGATTTTTTGGTTTGTGTTTTACTTACATTGGTTTTACTGCTAGAGGAAGAGGTTTGTTTATTTGTCTGTGTTGTGGAGTTTAGCGAAGCGTTATTATTAACAGTTTGTGTTTCTGTCTGAGTACTTGCTGATTTTAAGATCTTTTTTACTACTGCAGAGTAGGAAATTCCTACTGTGGGTGTGCGAGAGTCGACTAATTTTCTTGCTTCTGGATAAGAAATTTTTTGGGTTGTTTTAATAACATGGATTTCTTTTTCTGATAGCCATTTTGAGCAAGATCTGGAATATGAAGGGTGATCCCCTTTACAGTTAACGCATTTGTATGTTTTAGAGCAGTTATTGCTATCGTGACCGGGCTCTGCACACCTGGCACAGGTTTCAGTACCACGGCACGAAAGCTTTGTATGTTCAAATCGCTGGCATTTGAAACACCGGAGCGGATTTGGAATATAGGGGCGAACTGGACAAGAGAGATAGCCGGCTTTAATACGATGCGGGATGATGGGTGTACTGAATGTTAAAATAATGTGTTTTGTGTTTACCATCTCGACGTTACGTTTGATGGAGATCCTCTTAACTCCACTCACGTGTTGGTCTTGCTTTTCCTGTAATATTTCACTTTCTGAGGTATAGAGAAGATCAGATTCAGAAATTATGCCGCGTGAAAAATTTAGTGTTGAATGTTCTGAGACAGTGACTAGGTATGATCCAATTTGTTTTATTGACATTATTTTTGAAACTTGTTGGGTATCTTTAATTTCGACTAAAAGTTCACCATTTCGTAATTTTTTAACAGTTTGAAATTCACCTATCTGATGACTTAAGGCTTTATTGATGACAAAGGGAGATATTTTTGTAAAATTTAAATTTGGGTCGCTTCGTTTAATTATAAAGAATTTTGCTAAGCTCGAATATACAGTCTGACGCTCCCCATAAGGGGGAGAGGTGTTCTTTGAGTTTATATCCATAAATTAACCAGAGAACTAGGGGGAAAAGTGGGGTCTAGCCTCTGTGTAGCCCCCCTACACAGAGGTAAGGCTGCGTACGACAGGGTTCGCCTGCTATCCCTGAAGGCTCCCGTTTGAGGTACCGACTACCCCCGGTACCACGCAGCCGTCGGCACGGTTGACACACCTTGGCTTAGGGGTTTTTGTCTGAATTTGGTAAGTGTGATGAGGGAAGGAAGGAAACAAAAGTCCCTTCCCGCCGATATTCTGTTTGAGCAACTGGGGGTTCACTACTCCTCCCAAGAGCTCGCCCCGAACTCACCACACCGCAAGCCCCCCCCCCCACCACGACAAGGTAAACGGACACGGGGGGGGGGGGGTAAATGAGAAAGTTGATGAAATGTAATGGCACCTAAGAGCGCTGTTTCATCTACAGTTGTGAAGATAGAAAGAAAAAGAGAAAGTTTTTGACAATTAAAGAAAAGGTAAAGCATTTTGATGCTAAAGCATCTTAAAAAGCTGAATCTCGACTAAAAAATGCATCGAAGATAGCACGACAATTAGGTATGAGTGAATCTTCCATACATACAATTAAGTCAACAAAAGGAAATCCGTAAAAGTTCACCGAGTAATATCTTAGTAAAATGCAAAAATTTATGAAAATGGAAAGTGCTCTTGTATTGTGAATTAAAGAAACCAGGAAGAAGAGTGTTGCCAATGCCATCGATGGAAACATTATAAAAAACTAGTGAAGCAACTGTATTTTAAAATATATTAGAATAACGGATTGATCACGTAGCAAAAATCATATCATCTTCACTTTTTTAAGTTACAAATATCATTTCTGGATCTACTTACTGCATTTGCTTTTCTTACTACGTAAGTACTTTGTCTTTCTTTCCCATTGATCATTGATTTTGTGCATCGTAGTAGTATTTTAGGTTGAATAAAAGTTTTTTAAAAGAATTTAAGTAATTTTTCAGTTCTTTATGTAAAGAAACAGTAATTCATAGTTGGGAAATGGTTTTTAACAGTTGAGGGGATATTTACTAGAGTCTAAAATAATTGGGCGCGTTTATAGAAGTTTTTATGCACACCCTTTTCCACAACGCAAAATTTCGACTTACGCGAGGGGTCTTGGAACGCATCCCTCGCGTAAGTCGGGACTCGACTGTAATCATAATGTAAATTTTGAATCACGGCCTCTCTGGAGCAAGCATGATATTTATTGCTTTCTTAGGAGTTGCATCCTTATCTTTATACATAAAGGGCTACTTCTGGCCGGATGTCCGGCGTAAACTTTAAAACTACTGGATGGATTTTAACCATTTTTTCACCATAGATAGCTACTTTATCAGAGAGCAACTTAGGCTATAATTTATTCCTTAAAAACTTAGTTTAAAAAAGCTATGGTGGAAAACAGTAAATTTCATGTAATTTCCCCATGTTATGATTAATTATAGAGTAACGAAATATACATAGAGAGACCCCGTCTATGGTAAAAAGGAGATGAAATTGAAGCCGGAATTATGGTATACAGCGGTGCAATGATGTGCGGGGTTATGTTAATGTGATCGCTTCGCGAGTAGAGTTTTCACCAATCTCGCAAAGAGACCGTATCAAGTAGCTGGCGGATTGGTTTGCATTTTAATTCATGTTTTAATGCAACTTCAAAAACGTGCAACAATATATAAGTTTAAATTAACAACCAATTGAGATTCAGTAATGGAATACTTTGAATCAAGATACATCTTAAAATACTCAGCAAGAAGCTAAGGATCTTGGGATACAGCGGTGCAACTTCCGGCTTCAATTTCTTAGTATAGCAGGGCCTCTCTATGTGATTAAATATAAAACCCATTGTTACAAAAATTTGTTGCCCAACAACAGCAATATTAAAAGTAATCATAATGAAAATTTTGAGTCAAGGCTTCTGCGGAGCAAACATGAATTTAAAGTCATTTAAACATTTGGAAACTACAAAAAATCAGTAATCCAACGTCATTGAGCACAAAAATTGCAAAAAAATTGCCACGGTTTTTTTTAGTGATCTTTGTGTTTGTTAGTTCATATTTTGGAAATTCTTCAAATTTTTATATTCTTAAAGTTGTGCTTTCGTTTGTAAATGAATATTCGTTGGTTCTTCATACTTATTGCCATTTTACTTTTATGGGTAAGGAAGAAGCTCGATTTTTAATCACGTCAAAGCGGTGTGTTTTGAGCTCTTTCAGTTAAAACAAAAAACGAAATAAAATAGCGGTTGTTTCTTGCAATTATTACTGACCCAGGCAACGCCGGGTATTTTTTCTATTTATATATAAAGTAGACAAAACATTGCATCGATTTAAAATAGTAGCGAAGAAAATAAGCGTGTTGAGCACAGAGCAAAATCGCTAGAAATGAAGGCTCTGTTTTCAAAAAATAGCGATGCTCATTTTCCCTGGAACTTGTAAAAGACATATTTTTACTAATAACATGACCACCCATGGTTTCAATCTCCCTTTCCCTCCATTCCAGTATAATAAACAATCCCTTTTCACAGCGGAGGGTAAATTCCAAACGCCGTCTGTGTTTATTCCAGATGTGATTTATGTGTCTGCTGTCTGTTGCATGTCATGGTCGCGCGTGTCTTCGCCGTGAGAACGCAAAGAAAATGCAATAACTAAACGAAGTTTTATCTCGTATCTATAACATATTAGTATGTTTCGGCAACAGGACTTTTTATATTAGAGATTGGCAACAAGACTTCATTCCATGAATTGATACTTTGAATATGGTGTTGTAACAAAATTAGTAGTAGCATTATTAAATGTTTTGTTTTTATAAGCGATGTTATATTATTGTGCATATAAAACAGTGGCGACGAGAGAAAAATAAATTCATCCATATTAACATGTGAAAAATGAGTTTAATTGGAAACTTGAAAGAATTTGACCCATCAACAAATGATTGGGCCGTTTACCATGAAATGTTGGAGCAGATGTTCATCGCCAACGGGATTACGGATGAGAAAAAGAAAGCCATTATATTGCTGTGTTTAGTAGGGAAAGATACTTATAAACTGTTACAAAATTTATGTGTACCCAAACAACTCAAAGATTTGGAATTTGATGAATTTGTTGAAAAATTAAGTGATCATGTAGCGCCAAAAAGATCGGTATTTGTTGAACGGTATAAGTTTTATCGAGCATCCCAACGTGAAAATGAAAATATCGCCAACTGGAGTGCAAAATTGAAAGAACTGGCAAAATATTGCAAGTTTGATGGCATTTTAGATGAAGTTTTGGGGTGATTCCTGGAATCACCCACTTATTCACCAAATGGCGATAATGCTTGCATGTTTAAATACATTTTTTGATTGAATGTTTTAAAATCCTATGAATTTAAACAAACATTTTACTTTCATTTTAAAACAAATTAAAATCAAACAATTAGGTGAACTGCCAATTTGGTACTGAAAAAAGTAAGCACCAATGCTTTACCATTAAATTAAATCAAGCTCCACAAATAAATAAATAACTTCTACAATATTAAAATAATTTCAAGATGCCAAGAATTAAAATCTCAAATACAGTGTACAGTTTTCCACCAAGCACATGTTCAAAAATTTCATTTGCAAGTATCTTCTACATATTTAATTCCATTTTCAAAGGTTTTAAACAAACATATTATTGAAATTAAAAAATTAAAAATGGATCAACTACCAAACTAGGCCAAATATCCGTTGCATTACTATTTCATATTTAGTATCCCATGAAAAATTTCTGTACTTTTTACATAGGATTTTCAATAACCCATGGAATGAAAGTATTTACATAAAAATATTTTAACCTATCAATATTTTGTTCCCACTCAGCATCCTTTTCTATTTTTACAATCAAACATTCCTTGGTGGTCCACACCCCCACGTAACAGGAGTCTATATTAGTGAAATATAATTCTCCTTGAACCTGGTGGTAATATGCGTGGTTTTTGTTAATATCAACTGTGTTTTCTTCATTGACTCGGATAAAATACGATGTATCCATTTTTAAAGCCTCAGATAACATACAGTCACGATACTTGTAAGGGCATTTAACCTCTATTATGTGGGACACACCAAAGGAATCTGTTGCAATTCCGTCTGGGCTGGCACCTAGATAGCCACATGGATGCAGCCACAGACCTGTTTTGCAAATTTTCATGTTAAGGTGCTGTTGCAACAGTTGCAATACAGTGGGCTCTTTTTGTTTGCCCCATTGCACTGCTTTAACACGATCTAAATCATATAGACCCAGCAATCGCTAATATAATGATGGCGGGAACCTCCGTCTTTCAATGACTGCCAAAGCAAAACCAAAATTGCTGGCTGTTAGACGGTAACTGCAGTAGGAAGCCCATTTCCAGTTGGCAGCTTGGCCAATAGTCTCCTCCGCAATCACCGAAATAAGGTCTGGTGACAATGAGCAATGGCGCTCAAAGAATTGAAACCTTTCGTCACTGGAATCATATTCCTCAGAAAAAATTAGTTGCTCCATTCTGACACCTATTAAACCAGAATCCTTCTCCGGTTCGTCTTTTAACAGCCAGCTGAAAGATACAATTTCTTCATTGCGGGCCAACTCATCCCTGACCTCCTTTGCTGCAGCTATCTTCTGGTCTTCACTTGATTGAAGAGGTGATGGGCTAGCCCGGGGAAATAGATCAGCCACAGTTTTGGTCGTTTGAGCAGCTTTGGCAGCTGTCTTAATCCATCCACAATGGACGTCAGTGACAGACATGTTATGGTGACCATAAATGAGCAATGCTGCCATGTGATGACACAAGCCTTTTCCCCTTGGACATGTGCAGGCAGCATCCAAAATCTTCTTGTCATCAGACATGTGAACCTGCAACGGAAAAGAAAAAAAATACTGTACTAAAAACAGCCTAAATGTGTGCAGTACTTGTTTTTATATTACATTCTATGAACCGATATATTGAGAAGCAATAAGTATGCTGGTTCATATGAAACGCATGTTTGAAAACTTTGTTTTTTTAATTTCAATCTAAAAAATTTAAAAGGAATTCTTCTTATTCTATTTAAAACTTAGACATAAGTAGCATGGCCCTTTAAAGTATGATATTAAAGCATATCTTGATATATAGAGATAAAAGTACAAAATGTCGATCAGGATGGTAAAAAAATCGAAATTTCTAAAGATTTGAAACTAAGTTGTTTGAAAACAAACTAATTAAAATACAGTACAACCTTGTATATCCCGATTAGCTGGGTACAAAGGCAAACCAGATAAGCAAAAATCCAGATAATCTGGGTAATAAGCAAAATTGTAAATAAGAAAACTTGTCTTTTGTTACAGCAAAAAATGGTGCTTTGAAACAAAATTACATAGGATTGTTGTTCGCAAACACTTTATAATTTTCATCATATATTACACGTTTGGCTGCGGTGGAGTTGAAATGACACTCCAAACACACCCTGTTGTTTACTAGAACACTATAATTTATTACACGATGCATGGGCGCCCAAATCCAAAATTTTAGGTGTGGGGGGGGGGGGGGCTCAGATATTTTCCCCATGGTTTTGCAGGCTATTTCCCTCATGGAAAACGATATCAGTACAGATCAGAGTAATTAAAAGTTGATATTTTTAATAACTTATTCATTAATGGCTGGAGAATGACTTTTACATTTGTGCAAAGAAAAAACTTACAAAAAGCAAGGAAGTTCTAATTACAATTCCTCCCCCCTCCCCCCATGACATGAACTGGACAGGAGTTTTATATTTAAGCAAAATAAAGAGAGAATATCTGGCCCATTTGCACTTCCGTTCTTGCAATCATAATTTAAAATTCCTATGAAAGAGAATATAATCTCCGTTTCTGAACAAGGAACACTTTTTGAAGAGTAATATTCTCTTAACAGCGAAAAAGAAAAAAGAAAGGAAACACGTGTGGTGTATTAATTAAAGAATTTTGTGAAGCTTTTAAAACCTATTTAGTAATGACGATAGTGCTACTGTCTGATCATGGATTGTATGGAAAGGCTGGTATAATCCAGCCGGTTAATCTGGTTTAAAGGCGGAAATCAAGGGCGCCCATACAGGCAGGCAAGTGGGGGCTCAACCCTCCTTCCCTCTTTAAAATTAAAACTTCTTTGCTTTTAGTACTTTTTTCTTTGCAAAATGAAAAAACATTTCTCCAGCCTATGGTGAATAAGTTATTAAAAAAATAAAATTTTAATAACTATAATCTGTACTGAAATCTGTTTCTTTTGGGGAAAAAGTCCTGCTAAACCATGGGGAAAATATCTGAGACCCCCCTAAAAATTTTGCATATGGGCGGAAATGAACATATGTATGAGTTTTTAGGGTAGTCTGCGTTTGCAGATGTATGTTAGCCTCTGAATTAAGCAAAGTATGTGAGTGGAAAACATGCATCAGATTTTTATTTTTCTCCCTCATTCAGAGAGACTCATCTTAACTGTACGTTTGCCAATTCCATACAATCCGTGGTTGAACAGTGGTTCAATACAATCATTGCTAATATGAAGGATAATTAAATGCATTAATGCTTTCATTTTCTATACTTTCTTTTATAAATTAATCTGCGGAATGAATTTCAGACCATGGAGCTATGAAAAGAACCCAACAATCACTGTAATCATTATTAAAATTAAATAAAATTTTATGAAGCGAATATCCAATTAGAGTGATGTAGGGTTGTTGCTCTTAACTACATTCATACTATTAAAAAGAAAAAGAATTGTTCTGATAAGAAGTAAAAAATTGTCTTTCAAAAGAAGTATAGTGATAAATTTGAAACAGCAATAGTGAAATCCCGTTAGAACAAATACCAGCACCACGAATATATGCATTTCAACAAAATACATTTTTAGACCCAATTCTATTACATGGCTTGAATTCCAATACGAACAGTGAAATCCCGTTAGAACAAATACCACCACCACAAATATATCCGTTTCAACAAAATAATTTTTTAAACCCAATTCTACTACATTGCTGCAATTTCAAATTAACAAAATGAAAATTAAATTCTCCTTGCAATGATCAAAATGGGATTTCACTGTGTTTAGTTATCAAATTAAAATGATGAAATAATTATATGTGGAGAACTAGTTTTCATTATAAATACATCATCAACAATGTAATACACAAGTATTAGTGCTGCATTGAATGAAGCTAATTATGGGAAAAAAATTTCTTACCACAGAAAATGCTCATGCTAAAATTAGAAAAGAAATCAAAACGCTAAATATTTTGCTTATAATAGACTAGTCAGTTTAAGTAACAAAAAGAACATTACCTCACTGGAACGATTATTAACCAGAGCTTTTTTTATCATAACAAACTATCATGCATTGATTTAATATTTCGATATATGCTTAACAAATTGATCAAAATGACTACATTTAGTATATTCACTAGTTTTAAAATGTAAACAAATAAAATAAATTGGCTTTACTTACCTCGACAGTGTATGTTTTATCTTTCAGGCCGGCTGCAACATACCCAGCTACCACGCCCGATACATTATCGTAGCTAATGGATTTTATGTGATTTGCTTCCATCGCATCTTCTCCTCGTTTGATAAGGGAGACTTCTTTAAAAAAAATGCACAATATCGTGCATTTTGATCGCAGATTTTCTGGCCATGATCCAATTTATATAGCGCTCGATGCACAAAGATGTTGCGCTTACGGGATTCCTGTGTTAAAGGTGCCTTAGCAACCAGCATAGCAACGCTTGTTTGGAAACTGTTTCCTCGCCTTGGCAACCTGTGACGTCACCACTAAACGAGTCTATTTTGGATTCTGCTGGCTGAGGCGTGTGATTGGTTCAAATCGCGCCAACTCGTCACGCACAAGCGTGACGAGTTGGCGATTTTTGAAAATTTCGCCAAGCAGGGGGTGATTCCAGACTCGCACCGAAGTTTTAAGAGATCGTTTTATAGTTGGTCTCCGTAGTGGCCCAATTTTAGACAAACTATTTAGTGAATCCGAAAGTATTACTTTTCAAAAGTCGGTAGAGATCGCTACAACTATGGAGGCTGCTCGTTTACACTCAGCTGAAGTGAGAGAGGACAAACAATCTAATGGGTTTCAAAGAGTTCAAGGAGTTGATGAAATTTCGAGCAAGTTACACCAACATCGGGTCTCTGAAAATAAATTCGAAACATGTCTGTGCTGTGGTAAATTGAACCATAATATAAACAGATGCCGTTTTCGCTCATATAAATGCTACAACTGTGGAATTAAAGGCCATTTGAGTAAAATGTGTACTAAGAAGAGTAATATAAGTTTAAGGATAATACAGGACCCGCACATCATTTTGGTAACAGTTATGTTGGTGATAATTTTGATAACGATGATGCGCAATCACTTAATGCCTTTCAGGAAAACGTTAGTGAAGAACAATTTATGGATAATATTAAAAACAAAACTTTTCTTAACTTTAAGGACTCAGAAAAGTTTGATAATCAGATGTTTAATATAAAATGCACAAGTTTCACACAACCTTTTACTGAAACAGTTTTAATTGAGAATGTTCCAATGATCATGGAAATTGACACAGATGCTGGAATCTCGGCAATTCCTGAAAATGTGTATAAAAAACTTTTAACTCACGTACCTTTGACCAAAACAACACATAGATTTATAAGTTATACAGGTGATCCTATTACATCTTTGGGTACAGCCAAAGTAAATGTGAATTACCATTATGAAAACCATGATTTAACTTTATATGTTTTTCCCAATGGAGGTACTCCTTTGATGGGAAGGGACTAGATTGTTACATTAAAAGTGCAATTCCTATCATTTAATTGCGTTAATGTGAATTATTCTTTGAAGGATTTGATAAAAAGGTATGCTAGCGTATTTGATGGGAGTCTTGGCACTCTTACGAAAGGTTGTTTCAAACTTAACTTAAAAGAGCAAGCAAAACCTATATTTTATAAGCCTAGAGCAGTGCCTTTTGCCCTGAGGGAAAAAATTGAAACTGAGTTAGACTGGTCCAGTTAAGAGCTTTATCTCCTGTGGAATTCAGTGAGTGTGAAACACCTATTGTGCCAGTTATTAAGACAGACAATATTGTAAGAATCTGTGGGGATTACAAAGCAACGTAAAATCCAGTTTTAGAAATCGACATATAGCCTTTGCCTCGTATTGAAGAGTTATTTAATAAACTGCAAGGAGGTGAAGAATTTACTATGCTGGATTTGTCGCAAGCGTATCAACAAGTTCTGCTAGATGATGAGTCTCAAAAATTGGTAACAATAAGTACTCACAAAGGGCTATTTCGGTATCACAGAGTACTTTACGAGCCAGAAGCCAAAGTGAGTTTCAATGTGAAGAATGTAGGCGAATATTTGTAACGAATAAATCCCTGCGAACTCATCATCGTATCCACACGGGTAAGTCTCTTCTGCACCATCAATGTTCCAAAGATTAATGGACCAATTATTACAAGACTTCGATGGCGTGGGATGTTTCTTACATGATATTATAATTACAGGAAAAAATAGAAATGAACATTTGAGAAGATAAGAAAAAGTTTTGAGCAGGTTAGCAGAAAGTGGACTTAAAATTAATAAAGCAAAGTGCATGTTCTTTCAAAAGTCTGTAGAGTATTTGGGGTATAAGATAAGCAATGAAGGTTTAAATGTTTTAACAGAAAAAATTGAAACTAATCAGAACGTCCCGAGACCTCAGAATACAGGACAGTTAAAAGCTTTTACTGGTATGATAAACTACTACGGAGCGTGTGTTCCAAATCTTTCAAATATTCTGCATACATTGTATAAATTACTGCACAAAAATGCCCAGTTGGGTTTCGGATAAATACTATGAGCAAGCATTTCAGAAAGTAAAAGTTTGTTTGTGTTCTGCAAGAATTTTAGCGCATTATGATCCAGTGCTCCCAGTTAAAACTTGTTTGTGATGCCTCTGCTTATGGTCTGGGAGCAGTAACTTCTCATGTTTTTCCAAATGGGCAAGAAAAGTCCTTTGCTTATGCTTCAAGAACCCTCTCTAAGAGTGAGAAAAACTACTTTTAAATAGATAAGGAGGCATTAGCCATAATTTTTGGAGTAACCAAATTTTTTCAATACCTGACAGCAAAACATTTTATTTTAGTTACAGATCATAAACCGTTAGTCTCAATATCTGGTCCTAAAAAGGGCATACCGCAAATGGCAGCAACTAGGCTGCAACGCTGGTCATTACATTTATCAGGTTTTGATTTTGAAATCAAGTACATTAATTCGGAAAAAATGCTATTGCCTTATCCAGGTTACCATTAAAGGTCGAATCAGTGGAAGAAGGAGAATGGTATATTTAATTTTATGGCTATGAATAGCGAAATACCAGTTGATTTTAACGAAGTGGCTCTTGAATCACGTCGAGATAAAATTTTAAGTAACGTATTTCACTACGTATTACATGGATAGCCAGAGGTAGATGAATGAACTGTAGACAATGAGATTAAACCATCTTCGTATCGCAGAAATGAACTGACTTGTGAGCAAGGTTGTTTATTGTGGGATTACTGCGTAGTTATTCCGGTTCAATTAAGAAGAAGGATATTAGAAGAACTACATGGCAGCTATATGGGCATAGTTAAAATGATATCTAGAGCAAGATCAATTTTTTGGTGGCCTTTGTTAGATCAAGAAAATGAAATTGGTTAAAACTTGCAATGGCTGTTCGAAGACACAAACCATGCGCCCCAGAAATAAGCTCACACCTTGGGATTGGCCAAAGAAACCGTGGGAAAGAATTCATGTCGATTTTTTTGGACCTTTGTACGTAAAAAGTACATGGTTTTGATTGACGCACATAGCAAATGGGCCGAGGTTGCTCCTATGTCGAATACGACTGCACAAAATACTATAAAAAAAACTGCGAGGAATATTCGCTTGTTTTAGATTACCACATACTCTGGTTTCGGAAAATGGACCACCTTTTAAATCAGAAGAATTCAGGCAGTTTACTGCAAATAATGGTGTAAAGCATATTCCTACTCCACCATATCAACCCCAGAGTAATGGTGCCGCAGATAATTTAGTGAAAATTGTGAAAAGCTGGATTGTAAAAGCAGTCACTTCTAAATGTGAACGACAGAGCTCTCATAAGTTTTCTGTTCAAGATATAATTCATAAATCCTTGTTTGATTATAGGAATACGCCTCATACTACTACAGGCGAAACTCCTGCAAAATTGATGTTTGGTAGAGTTTTACGTATCGGATTAGATCTTTTAAGGCCTAGTTTAGAAGAACGAGTGAAAAACCACCAAAATGATCAAGAAAGGAATTACAGAGGAAAATCTACGAAAGGTTTTGAGATTGGGGAAAACGTTATGGTCAGAAACTACCGTGATCGAAATGACAAATGGGTTGAAGCAGTGGTACTTGATAAAATAATTTGCAGTTTATATTTTTGCAAACTAAAAGAGACTGCTGTAGTATGGAAGAGGGATATTGATCAAATATGGAGCTGTCATAATGAGAATATGATCAAGTTAAAAGAAATGGAAGACGAAGACAATAATTATCGTAGTAATCATGATAGCAAAACGTTGGAATCACAAGAAATTTGGCCATACATCCCAGAAATAGACACATCTAGAGAAGAAGTGAACGAAGGGTAGCTAGAAAATGAAAATATTAGAACACTAGAAGAAAACCCTGAAGAAAATACTAATGAAAATCAAAACGTGACATCTCGGGAAATCAACAACAATAGTGGTGCTTACAAGCACCCTCATAAAATACGACAAGCACCAGACAGACTGGGTTACTGACACATATTATACAAATATAATTTATAGTACGTTTTTTGGAACTTGGAAGGGAGGAATGTAATATATTAGCATGTTTCGGCAACAGGACTTTTTATATTAGCGATTGGCAACAAGACTGCATTCCATGAATTGATACTTTGAATATGGTGTTGTAACAAAATTAGTTGTAGCGTTATTAAATGTTAAGTTTTTATAAGCGATGTTATATTATTGTGCATATGAAACAGTATCTAGTTGAACTATTGATGTATTCTTATTGCATATGATCGAAATAATGCTGTACGATGAACTATTTCTGAAAATTAGAGTTCTTTATATTAAAAAACAGAACTTGTTTTTTCGCATTGAAAACGGGTCTCAAAAAGTTTTTTTTTTCGTTTTGAAGCATTAAGTCTCTGGAAATCGTTGGTGCTGCCATCTATTAGTGTTAATTGAAGTTAAACGGCATGGACTTCGTCTCTTTCATTTTAAAAAATTCGTTAAAAAGGGAGAAAAAAATGTAAAAACAGGTGTCTTCAGGGCGTGAACACTGCGCGTCAAAGGTTTAAAGGCAGCTTTTTGACAAAAAAAAAAAAAAAATCAGGGTTTGTAACAGCTCAGTTTATCTGGGATTTCGATTCGTTGAAAATGTAACAACTTTCAAGAAACATTTTGGATTCAACTTCTATTTTACTGCACACATCATAGGTACTTTCTCATTTTAGAGATCTATATAATAACTTAAATTCAATATTGTACATTACAATTATTGCAAAATACATGCCTACAGATACTTGGCAATGGGTGTATAAAGAAACGGAATATTTACAATCTGTTCAAATGCATTCTTTATGCATGAAGTTTCTAGCCAAGGATCAAGGTTTGAAAAAGCCCAGTCCACCTGAGTTTTTGATGGAAGTGTAATATCTTTCAAGAAACATTTTGGTTTCAGCTTCTTTTTGAACACCCAAACAGCTGTTTGGCTTTTTATATTTTATAGAGCTATGTAGCATATACAAATACAGTCGGATCCCGCTACAACGCGATCCGACTTGCGCGAAATGGCTATAACGCGAATTTTTCATGAGTAATGAACTTTTTATTGGTGACGCAAATTACTCGCTTGCAACATGAAATTTTTTTGGAAAGGAGCGGCGAAGCATCAGAATGGGCTTCGTTGACACTATATATTGGTTTCGTGAATGGACTTTCATCCCTTTAGCATCACTGACAGCGGAATTCACACACTGCATTCTAACCACGATTTGTTTTAGTTTATACAAATTACCGCTCCGAGTGTAAACGTTTTTTTTCCCTTCTTATGAACGTTGATAAAACAGAATGGTTCCCAAACGAAGACTTTCATCTGAAATTAGCAAAAGTGGATTTGGTTGGTTGGTTTGTTTATTTTTTATGGCGCAAGAGCCCTTCAGGGCTATACTGCGCCAAACGATTTTTTGGGATAAAATATATAGATAAGTATAGGAGTAAGCGTGTTTTCAGGTGAAAGCTATAAACAAAGGTAGTTTAAAATAAGTAATAAAAAACAAGTAGACATTAAAAACATTTAAACAACGTATGAAATAATATGTTGGATAAAACACCTTGAATAACAAGAAAAAGACAAATCACATTTTAACGGCACAAACACTAAATTAAAAGGGAGAATCCAATCTCCTGGAGGAAGGAGTACAAATTGCAATGGGGTGGGTCCCCCAGCAACTCCTTCAAAGAGGGGTTAAAATTATTAAAATATTTAAAACGTGTCTGGTTAAAATTAGGGCAGTTGCATAAAATGTGCAACACTGTCTGATTCACATTACATGTAATGCACGTTGGAGCTGGTTCGCGACATAAGAGGTATTTGTGAGTGAACCTTGTGTGACCAATGCGAAGTCGAGCTAGTAATACTTGTTGTCTCCTGGTAAGTTGTAAAGATGTGAAACCTTTAGCCGAGGGCTGGATGGAATGTAATTTATTTTGTGTTTCAAGATTCCAGGACCGCTGCCAATGCGTGTTAAGACATTCAGAAATTACGTTTTTAATGTCGTCAAAAGGGACAGTGTCATCAACCAGGATACTTGCGGCTCTGGCAGCTGAATCGGCTGCTTCATTGCCAGCAATTCCCACATGACCAGGGACCCAACAGAAGAGAACATGAAATTGGTTTTTTATAAGATTTTTGTATAAATGATATGACTGAAGGACAATAGGGTGGCTGTTATTGTTGCAGTGAGTGATGGCTTCCACTGAGCTCTTTGAGTCAGTGTATATCACCCATTTTTTGTAATTGGATTGGGTTATGGATTGGAGAGATGTAGATATGGCTTTTATTTCTGAAGTAAATACAGAGCAAGATGGGTTTAATTTTTCTGCCGTAACGTGACCATCCACTATTGTAGAAAAGCCGACGTGTTCGTTTCCTTTTGATCCGTCAGTGAAAATGACATGGTAATCAGAATATTTACATTTTGTATCAGAAAATATTTGCTGATAAGCAGCATTAGAGGTAGTCTCTTTAGGGAATTTAGCCAGGTCATTGATGGTTGATATATTTACTTCGCACCATGGTTCAATTAGTTCTATTTTATTAAGAGTATATAAATCTGACAGTTGCAAATCTAAGAGCACCTGGCGCATTCGGACCCCAAACGTTGGGGTTGCAGAAGGACGATGAAGAAATAAGACAACATTAGATGGATTAAAAATATGAAGGTGCAAAGGGTGATCAGTGTAAGGTTTTGTTTTGAAGTAGAAGTTCAAGGAAAGTTTGAGGCGTCTATTGTTTAAAGAATGTTCATGAGCAAGAATATGGAGACTGTTGATAGGTGAGGTTCGGAATGCTCCTGTGCAGATGCGCAGTGCCTGATTATGTATTGGATCCAGACTTTTCAGGTAGGTTTTTGCCGCGGAGCCATAAATTTGGCATCCATAATCAAGTTTTGAGCGTATAAGAGCCCTGTATATTCTTAACAGAGACTCTGTATCAGCACCCCAAGAAGTGTCCGCTAAGACTTTAAGGATATTTAATTTCAGTAAACATTTCTTTTTTAGCTCTTGTATATGCGGTATAAATTTAAGTTTATTATCAAGTGTGAGACCAAGGAATTTTCCTTGATCTTTTACAGCTATTGGTTGATTGTTAAGGAGAAGTGTTGGATCAGGGTGAAGCCCTCTTTTACGGCAGAAGTGGATGCAGAAGGTTTTTTGAGCAGAGAAAGTGAAGCCATTTTCCTCTGCCCATTGTGATACTTTATTTATAGCGATTTGAAGTTGTCTTTCAATGATACTCATGCTCGATGAAGAGAAAGAAATTTGAAAGTCATCAACGAACATGGTACCCTTGACAGCGGGAGGCAGTTGTTCGATTAAGTTGTTGATTGCTATTACAAAAAGAGTTACGCTTAGTACACTTCCCTGGGGAACTCCTTCTTCTTGAATGAAGGTATCTGACAAAACAGACTTGACACGTACGCGAAAAGTTCGATCTCTAAGAAAATTAGAGAGAAAGAGGGGTAGATTACCTCGTAACCCATACTCGTGCAGGGTTTTGAGAATGCCATATCTCCAGGTACGGTCATATGCTTTTTCAATGTCAAAAAATACGCTCACAAGATGTTTTCGTTTGAGAAATGCTTCTCTTATTGATGTTTCGAGAAGCAGTAGGTTGTCTATGGTACATCTGCCGCGCCTGAATCCACTTTGATATGAAGATAGCAGATGGCAAGACTCCAAAATGTACATGAGCCTGGCGTTTACCATCCGCTCCATTACTTTGCAAAGGCAGCTTGTGAGAGCTATAGGTCTGTAACTCTCGGGTTTGTCAGATTGTTTGGTTTAAGAATAGGAATTACTATTGCTTGGCTCCAGAATTTGGGGAATTTGTGCTCAGAATAAATTCTATTAAATAGTCTCAGAATATTTTCTAATGAAGACCTGCTTGGGTTTTTTAACATACTATTGTGTATTTCGTCAGGGCCAGGTGATTTGTTTTTTGATTTTTGTAAAGCAATATCTAATTCTTGAAATGTAAATTTTGTGTTGTATTGATGAAAAATGTTTGAATTAAAATCTAGAACTCTTTGTTCTTTGCGTGATTTGATAGTTAAAAAATTTTTGCAGTAGTTATTTGCACTGGACACTTCTGCTAAATGTGTCTCGCCAGGCAGTTAGCCACCTCTTTGTGATCCGACAAAAGTTGACCATTTTTCTCCAGAATGGGAGCACAAGACGTATTGTAGTTGCCAGAAATTTTTTTGATTTTACCCCACACCGTCTTAGATGGGGTGGACGTCGTGATTGTGCTGACTTAGGCCTGCCACGAGTCCCGCTGGCTTTTTCGTCGAATCCTCCGAGCTTCAGCACGAGCTCGTTTAAGTGCCACAAGATTTTGTGTGGTCGGATACCGACGAAAAGTGCTCCATGCTTTTCTTTGTGCCTTATGAGCCTCCTGACAATCGATGTTCCACCAAGGCTTAGGGAATTTGATTCTACCTTTAGTGGTTCTTGGAATTGCAACGTTCGCTGCCGTCAATATTATGTCGGTTACTCGGCTTACGGCTACATCGATATCAATATCAATCACGTCTTCAGATTTAATTTCTGCCAACTGGGTGAATGCTGCCCAATCAGCTCGATCAATGCGAAGTCGGGCTTGCTGATGCTGCTGATGGCCGCAGCGTACAGTAGAGGTTATCTTGATCGGAAAATGGCCACTGGTGTAGAGACCACCCTCCACCTGGAAATCCCAAAGTGGCAGAAAAGAAGGTGAACATATAACGAGATCGATGGCGTGGTAAGTCTGGGTAGGAAGATGAAAATAAGTGTTTTCGCCGTTGTTAAGAATGCAAAGATCATTGTCTTCGATAAAATTATCTATTGTTAAACCTCTACTGTTGGAGTCGGGACTCCCCCAGAGAGGATTATGGCCATTGAAATCCCCCAAGATGATGTATGGGGGAGGAAGTTGATCTACAAGTGTTTGCAATTCCACGCCTCTCAAGTCGTAAGAAGGTGGAATATATACAGTACAAATTGTAAACAGCGAGTGAAGGTGAGCGCGCGCAGCTACTGCTTGCAGGGATGTGTTGATATTGAGCTGGCTAGATGCATAATCATTAGCGATTAGCAAAGCCACTCCTCCACAACGACGGTCACCTGACAAGCAGTCCTTGCGGTATATGTCGAAACCTTTCAACCTCGGTTTATCAGTGGGCGATAGGAATGTTTCTTGCAGACAGAATATGGCCGGTTGGTGAAATTCGACAAGATCTTTAATATCCGTGACATTATGCGAGTAACTCTGACAATTCCAAGAAAGAATGCTCAGGGCCATGGAGAAAAAAGGAAGGAGGAACGGCCGGAAGAAGAGGAAGCGGCTCATGAAGGAGGATGGTCCGTCCACCCTTCATCGTCGGATGGCGGAAGATCTTCAAATTCAACATCCTCGTCTTCCTCTTGGGGAGGAAGTAGTTGGGATTTAGTCAATTTGACTTTTTTGCTGGAAAGCAAAAAGTCCTCCTTTTTAAAATTATAATATTTTGGGGGCCTCTGTTTAGTGGCCACCCCAATTTTAGCACGTGTTTGCATAATTTTCTTTTTTTCAATTAGTTTTTTCGAATTTTGTGCGATTGGAATGTTTTCATTAACAGCAACAGATACAGTATTTGTTTTTTGTTTTTGTTGTTGATTTTGGTTAGTTTTCTTAAAAGAGGATTTTGGACTATTAGTTTGTTTATTTGATTTGGTTGTGTTTACGGTTTTGGGATTAGTTGAGGATTCAGTTTCTGCATCTGTTTGTGTGCTTGCAGATTTAAATACCTTTTTGATGGCTGCTGCATATGAAAGGCCTGTTGTAGGTGTGCGAGATTCAACCAGTTTTCTTGCGTCTGGATAGGATATTTTTTGTGTTGTTTTAATCACCTGAATTTCTTTTTCTGAGATCCATTTTAGGCATGATCTGGAGTATGAAGGATGTTCCCCCTTGCAGTTTACGCATTTATAGGTCTTAGAACATGTATTACTATCGTGACCGGGCTCTGCACACCTGGCACAGGTGTCAGTACCACGGCACGCAATTTTCGAATGTCCAAACCGCTGGCATTTGAAACACCGGAGCGGATTTGGAATATAGGGGCGAACTGGGCAAGAGAGATAGCCAGCTTTAACACGTGGAGGGAGGACGGGTGTTTTAAATGTTAGAATGATATGTTTAGTATTGATCATTTCGCCATTGCGTTTTATTGTAATCCTTTTTACTGCACTTACGTTTTGGTCCTTCATTTCCTCCAATATTTCCTCCTCCGGTGTAAAGAGAAGGTCAGGTTCTGATATTATTCCTCGGGAAAAATTAAGGGTTTTATGTTCGGTGACAGTTACAAGATAGGATCCTATTTGTTTGACAGACATAATGGATGTGGCTTGTTTTTGATGTTTTATTTCGACGAGGAGCTCACCATTACGCAATTTTTTAACTGATTGAAATTCCCCTATTTGATTAACGAGCGCTTTGTTGATGAGAAAAGGCGATACTTTTGTTAAATTTAAATTAGGATCAGAACGTTTGATAATAAAAAATTTTGCGGTGCTATTCGATTCAGTCTGACGCTCCCCACAAGGGGGAGAAGTGTTCTTCGTGTTTATATCCATAAAAAAAACCAGAGAACTAGGGGGAAAAGTGGGGTCTAGCCCCTGTGTAGCCCCCCTACACAGAGGTAAGGCTGCGTACGACAGGGTTCGCCTGCTATCCCTGAAGCCTCCCGTTTGAGGCACCGACTACCCCCGGTACCACGCAGCCATAGGCACGGTTGACACACCTTGGCTTAGGGGTTTTCGTCCGCATTTGGTAAGTGTGATGAGGGAAGGTAGGGAAAAAAAATTCCCTCCCGCCGATATTCTGTTTGAGCAACTGGGGGTTCACTACTCCTCCCAAGAGCTCGCCCCGAACTCACCACACCGCAAGCCCCCCCACCACGACAAGGTAAACGGACACGGGGGGGGGGCAAAAGTGGAAAGAAAATTAGAAAGTTTCTGATAATTCAAGAAAAGGTAGATTCTCGATGCTTCAACTATTATAAATTGCCTTGAAGGTTGCACGACAATTAGGTATGATTTAATCTTCGACACGTGCTAAAGTTCAAGAAAAGGAAATCCGCAAAAGTGTAGAACTTAGTTTTAATAATAAAACTCGCCGAGTAGTGTCTGAGCAAAATACAAACATCACGAAAATGGAAGCCAAGCCAGAAATAGTGGTGTTCCCACACTGCATAAACTTCATAATTTTTAAAAGTATAATTAAAATTACTATATCTCCTGTTCAGTGTTATTATAATGCAGTAATGTTCTTTCTGTAAGTACCCTACTGTTTAAGTACATGTATCTTATTGATCATAGATTTTGTGCTTCATAACAGAGTAATCATGTTAAATAGTAATGCTTTTTCTAAAATACAGTAAAAAGTCAGTTCTTTATAAAACATACGGTAACATATAGTTAAGAAATGGTTTGAAACAATTTGAGGGGTGTTAACACATGTCCGAAATAATTGGGTATGCTTATAAAAAAAAATCTAAACATACGTTGTTCCACAACGCGAAATTCCGACTTGCGCGAGGAGTCTTGGAACGCATCCCTCGCGTAAGTCGGGATCCGACTGTACGTATGTTCCATATAAAAATTTTCATATTATTCTTTATAATTCATGAATCACATTTTATAAAGCTATGTGTTTTTTGTACTGAAATCATACATTTTACTCGAATGTAATATTATGAATTGTTTTTCTTATAAAAGTGACTATTTAAGAAATCAACATATACCAAATTTAGCGACAAATTGTCTGAACCATAAAATGGATATGTTGCAAATGAGTCAAAGTTATAAAATAAGCACATCAACTCTTGGCAAAGAACATACAAAGCTGTAAAAATGTTACCGCTTGTTGAAATATACATTTTGTACGGGTAATTATTTTGAAGAAATTATAAAATAAGCATTTATAAACTTCGGTTGCAACTTTAAGATCTACCTTTCCCAAGGCTATGTTTGGAAATTTATAATTCTTTGGGTGCCTTTTTTACTCGTTAGAGATTTAGCAACGTTTTCTAGCATTAAATTTAGAAATTTCTCTGTTGTAATCTTTACAACACCGCTATTGTTGCAAGAGCATTGAAGTTTTACCTGAAAAACATTAGTATGGTCATGAGACTAACTCTGTGTGTTGCACAATGTTTTACTGCACTTCTTACGAATCTTTCGACAGTATCAATAGGTTAAATACTGTTTAAGGCTTTCACGGCCGGCCTCAAGATGAGGAGATAACATTTCCGGCTTATTGGCCGTGGTCTAATTAGAGTAGAAATTCCAGACGTTTCGGCTTGCTTTGCTACAGCCATCATCAGTGGTTTTAGTTTGGTGAGACTGATTACTGGCTTCGGTGGCTCCGGTTTTTAAGCAAACTGCTGCTGCGCTGCTGGTCCTGATTGGGAGGCGTGTAGCACTCCGAATATAAAATAACGGTGTAAAAATAAAACATTTTATTCAAACATTCTAAATTGCTAAACACTGATAAAAGGTTAAAATTGAAACTTGAAAAATCTAAAAGCGAGTCACAGCTTCACAATTTCATCGCAGCTGATAACTATCACATCTCGGCCAGGTCTCTTGGAAATCGTTTTTCACCCGTGTTTAAACTTGGGTTTGCCTTATTTTCCCCGTCGCCAACTGGCGGCCGAATGGTAGCAGTTCGCTGGACTTGGCTTCTTCTCGCTGCGTCCGGCGGTTGGTCGCTGCACACTCCCCCCACAGTTCCATCGAATATACCGTATCTAGACGGTTGCCGAACTGTCCTTCCAAAGCGTGTAGTCACAACATTAGACGCAGATTATTCGCGCCTATTCTTAACCACAGGTAAACAGTCTGTAGACAAAAAAGCTGGTTTCAGCCTGTCGATAGATATCGTCTGTTTCCTTCCTTTAATTTCCAGATCAAAAGTTCTCTTTTTTCGATATCACTCTATACGGTCCATCGTATGGTGCCTGCAGGGGTTTTCTTATTCCGTCGTGGCGAACAAAGGCGTGAGATCAGTCTTTTAGGTGTGGATGTACAAACACGGACTTATGTCCGTGGCAACTCGTTGGTATAGGTCGCATGTTGTCAAAATGTGTCGAGTTCCTCCACCAGCTCCTTTGGGGTACCTTCAATACCCGTCTTTACGAAGAACTCTCCTGGCAGTCGGAGTGTCCTCCCATATACAAGCTCTGCTGTTGTTGCGCCCAAATCTTCCTTAAATGCAGCCCGGAATCCAAGAAGAACCGTGGGCAGTGCATTTGCCCACTCTTGAGTGTTATATGCCTTTAAAGAGGCCTGTAACGGTCTGTGAAATTCTTCCACTAAGCCATTTGCTTGTGGGTGGTATGGAGAGGATCGAATTCTCTTAACACCCAGAAAGCAAGAGAGAGCGTGAAACAGTGCACTTTCAAACTGTCTACCCTGGTCGGTAGTTTTACGAGCAGGGCATCCGAAACGAGCAATCCAGTTAACAAAAAAAACACCTTGCTACCGTCTGTGCCGATATGTCAGGTATCGGCACAGCCTCTGGCCAACGTGTGCACCTATTTATCATAGTTAAACAATAATAGTTTCCCTGCGATGGGGGTAGAGGACCTACGAGGTCGAGATGCACATGTTCCAATCTCTGTGACTGGTCCGAAAATTTCCCTATTGGTGCTTTTGTATGTCGTGTTATCTTTGATCTCTGGCAAGGAATGCAACATCTAGCCCATTTAACGCAATCTTTCCGAATAGAAGGCCATACAAATCTTGATCTTATTAATTTTGATGTACTGCGGATACTTAAATGTGATAAATTGTGCAGGGTGGGAAAAACTATCTCGCGGAACTGCTGGGGTACAAACGGCCGAGGCGATAATAGCGAGGTTGCTATATCGCAAAAAATAGGTATTTCACATTCTGGTATGGTAATTCTCTTTAATTTTAATACTCCCGATTTTTCTATCAACAGTTTAAGCTCTGCATCGCTTTGTTGTGCTTGAGCGAGTTCTGTGTATTTAATGGGGTTCGGCATGACTATAGCGTCTATCCGAGAAAGTGCATCTGGAACAATATTATCAGGTCCCCTTATATGTCGTATATCTGTGGTGAACTGGGATATAAAATCTAACTGCCTCGCCTGTCTTGGGCTACATTTATCCGAACTTTGCTGGAAAGCAAACGTTAACGGCTTATGATCAGTAAACAAGGAAACCTTTCTCGCCTCGACCATATGCCGAAAATGTTTTATGTTAGCATAAGCTGCCAATAGTTCCCTATCATAAGCGCTATATTTTCTTTCTGTCGGCGACAGCTTCCTAGAGAAAAAAGCAAGCGGTTGTAAGTGCTTGTTTACTATTTGCGATAATGATCCCCCAATTGCGAAATCCGATGCGGCGACTTTTAATATCAACTCTGCATCCGGCTTTGGGTGTGCCAAAAGAACCGCATCTGCAATCAATTTTTTGCAATGTTGAAACTCTTCATTTGCTTTATCTGACCAATCGAGCTTAGTCTTATCGTTTTTCTTGGCCCCTCTTAAATACGCCGTTAAATACACTTGATGCCGGGCTATTTGTGGCAAGAATCTACAAAAAAAAATTCAAGAATCCCAAAAATCTTTGCAGTTCTTTAACATTTCTTGGCTGTGGGTACTTTAAAATTGGCTCGACGTTATCCGGCAGGGGCCTTGTGCCACTACTCGTAATTAAGTGTCCTAAGAAAGAAATCTCTGCGACCCCGAATATACATTGACACATTTATAGTTAGCCCATAATCGTTTAGTCTTTCCAAAACCGCTCTTACATGAGTTTTGTGTTTTTCCTCACTATTACTAAATATCAAAATATCATCCAAATAAACATAACAAAAATCAAGGTCACCGAGAATACTGTTCATAAATCTCTGGAATGTTTGAGCAGCTCCACACAAACCAAAATTTAAAAAAGGAAACTCGAAAAGTCCGAACGGAGTGCAAATAGCAGTTTTTTGTATGTGCTCTGGGTGCACAGGTATATGAAAATAAGCTCGCACTATATCAAGCTTTGAAAAAGTAGTACTACCGTAAAGTGCGTTAGAAAAGTCTTGTATGTGCGGTATGGGATATCGATCTGGTATAGTTTGAGCATTTAACACTAGAACCGCGGTAGGGGTCAATCTGACCCAAATCAAATTTCATTTCTATTTTTTCAGAGATTTTACAAGCGGAATGACTTGAAACTTTTTCTTAAATTGTATAAATACTAACCTGTAAAAGAATTAGCCATTCAGAATTTTTTATTTCCGAGATATTAAGTGTTATACCTAAAACAGCGGTAAGGGTCAGAATGACCCTTCGCTTAGTAGATGCAAAACGAGACGATTCTTGGAATCGGTAACCGTCAAAACTGCTCCCCAATTGGTATGAAAAGGACCTACTGAAGGTCAAATGGGTCAAGGTCATAGAACAAGACAGGTTACTGATAAGAAAAACTAGCTTTTTCTCTTTCTTTTTTTATATGGCAGAGCTGCGTTTATACTGATAGTTGCATACCATTCTTAGTCTCGACAGAAAAATGTCAAGAAAACGTCGTTTGCTTTCTGTCAAGGAAGCTCTTGAATACATGCAAGAGCTGTCTGAAAATGAGTCTGAAGATGAAAATTATGACCATGATTTATTCAGCGAAGAATATGCCCCGTCATCGAACGAAGAATGTGAATCGTCAGATGATGATTTATCTGTTGATTTTGCGACTCAATTTGACAATGATACGAATCACTTATCCGACAACCGATGTGTAACATCAAAGGCAAGAGGAAAAAGCGTAAAACAAAATCTCCAAATATAACACTAAAATTGAAAGAAAATGAAGAAATTTTTGGGGTAGATGGATCAAAATGGAAAATTATTTCTTCTGAAACTAACGATTGTGGAAGAATTTCACAACATAATGTTTGTAAAGAAGCTGGCGACCCGATATCGTACGCAAAGCGGAACATTGATGATGAATTTGCGTCCAGCTCGTGGAGACTAATCATAAATGAAAGTATGCTTCGTCACATAAAAATGTGTACAGAAGAAGAAGCTCATAGACAGCTGGGAAACAATGATTGGACACTAAAATTAGAAGAAATTGAAGCGTTCATTGCAATTTTATATGCTCGAGGTCTATATTGCGCAAAAGGCCTAGAACTTGACAGTTTATGGTCAACTATTTGGGGTCCTCCTTTTTTTCGTGAAACAATGGCAAGAGACAGATTTAGAGATATTTTGAGATTTTTACGTTTCGATCAAAAAACAACCAGATCAGAACGTTTGAAAACTGACAAATTTTGTCTAATTTCAAAAATTTGGTACATGTTTACTGAAAATTCTATCAATTGTTATAAACCCGAACCCTACATTACAGTTGATGAACAACTCTTTCCCACAAAAGCCAGATGCAAGTTTACGCAATACATGCCAAATAAACCTGACAAGTTTGGGATAAAATTCTGGATTGCCGCAGATGCTGACACAAAGTACATAGTGAACGGTTTTCCATATCTAGGTAAAGATAAGAATCGTCCTACAAATCAGAATCTTTGCGAATATGTTGTTCTAAATTTAATCAAACCGTTTGAAAATAAAGGAAGGAATGTCACCACGGACAATTATTTTACAACTCTGAACCTAGCAAAAATTTTAAAAGAAAAAAAGACAAGCTTAATTGGAACAGTAAAACGAAATCGTAGAGAAGTGCCTACAATTGTAAAAACAATGAAGACACCCTTGCAAGAAAAGACATTACTAAAGCACGATGACATCACCATGACAGTTTATCAAGGGAAGCAAAAGAAAAATGTCATACTACTTAGCTCATTGCATCCAACTGTTCATATTGACACTAATAATAAGAAAATATTACCAGAGACGGTATCATTTTATAACACTACAAAATGTGGTGTGGATGTCGCAGACCAAATGGCTCGAAAGTACACCGTAAAAGCTGGGTCTAGGAGATGGCCTGTTCACGTCTTTTACAATATCTTTGACCTTGCGGGAATAAATTCTTGGATTTTGTATAAACAAGCCACAGGAAAGAACATTTCAAGGAAAGAGTTTCTTCAGCAGCTCGTCGAAGAACTGAGAGCAACATACATTTCAACAAAACGTAAAAGAACGTATCCGGGCATGTTGCAAAGCCGGAATTTAGCCACACTGACACCCGGATCCGAAAAAAATATGTCAGTAGTTCCAAAGAGAGTGCGTTGTCATGTCCCAAAATGCAATAATAAAACTGTTGACAACTGTTTTGACTGTAAAAACCCAATATGTGGCAAGTGCTCTAAGTGCATAAAAAGGAGCTGTGTTAATTGCATGTAACGAACGAAGAATGTATCCATGTTGCTGGTAAGAGCTTTGTCATTTTAATTTAAGAATTTTTTGTAGATTTATTCATAAAAAATAAGCAAGCAATGCAATTAAAATAAACCACGGAATGTTTCCTTCTTCCTAAAATCACAGAATTTTTTTAAAATATTAATATTTTTAACATGCGCTAAAAAATTTTGCACTACAAAGTGAAATGAATAAATGATCAAAGTTAATGGGAAAGAATTTTGTATCTTCCTATTATATTGTATAACCTTAGTATTACTCTTCTTCATCAAAAATATTTTTTACCTCTTTCTAAACATCAACGAACCCATTTTAAGCTTTGGGTCAAATTGACCCCTGCCCGCAGTTTTAGGTATACGGAAATTTCCGCGGTTCTAGTGTTAACCTCCTATAGTCTCCAACTGGCCGAATACCCCCTAAAGCCTTTGAAACAACATAGAGGGGTGATGACCAAGGAGATTTTGATGACCGGCAGATGCCTTGATTAACCATAAGCTGAAACTCCTTTTTCACTGCCTCATGTAATTCTGGATTAAGTCTCCTAGGTTTGCTATGTATTGGCGGACCGGTAGTTTCAATATAATGAACCGTATCATGTTTAACCAACTTTGCCCCGGGGGCCAATTTCGTGAGTTCTGGAAATTCTGCTAGGATACGGTGATACATTGAATCGTTTGAAATAAGTTTTACTGAAAAATAGTTAGCTGATTTGTAAATTATACCTGCTTGCGTATAGTGACTGGTATTATCAGTGAGTTTGCGTCGTTTGAAGTCTATTAAAAGATCAAAATGTCTCAAAAAATCGGCCCCTATAATAGGAACAGGAACGTTAGCAATTAAAAATTTCCAAGTGAAAACTCTCTTCAGCCCCAAATCTAGGTTAATTGTTTTAGATCCGTAAGTGTAAATTTTTGAATTATTAGCAGCTACTAGTTGGAGGGGATCAGGTTTGCGGATTTTCCAATTACTTGGAGGAGGCAAGCAGGATACATCGCTACCAGAATCAATAAGAAACCTATAATTGTACTTTCTATCATAGACATGCAAACGAGGCGACTGAGCGGCTGACGTCGAAATACTTCGATCGGCAGCCGCTACTGCAAGTTTCCCTGCCTGCAACCAGCATAAGAACAGGGGAGTTGGCATTTTCGTGCCCTATTTCCAAATCGCGCGTGGTAAAAACAATAATTCTCATCGCTGTTATAATTCTCCCGTGACCGAACACGCCGCCTGTAAGGAACTCCTTCAGTAGAAGGGTCTCGTTTCCCCCCCATTAGTCAGTCCTTCCATCTGTTTTCTCAAAGCCGTGACCTCATTTCGTAGCTTACAAAAATCCTCCTCCACGGTGACACTCTGTACCACACAAGTGGCTGCAGTCGATTGCCCGACACCAAAAATACCACTGTCCGATGAGGCAGCACGCACCTCTGCAATCCTATCTGCCCTTTCAGCCAACTTGTCCAACGTCTCTGAGCTAATTGCTAAAATAGCATGCATTTCCGACGGTAGTTTTTGAAGCCACAAGTTTTTTTATAAAATTATTGGTAACATTTGCACCCCCCAATTCTCGCATCTTTCGCAGCAAATAAGATGGTTTGTTATCTCCTAATTGCAGGCCTGAGACCAATTGACGAATCTGTTCCCCCTCTGACTCGGAATACTCCGCTATTAACCGAGATTTTAATGCACCGTATTTATCTGCTGCCGGCGGTGCGAACAAAATATCTGATACGACTGATAAAGTTTCTGGATCAAAAGCCGCAACAATGTAGTTATATTTAGTTGTGTCATTCGTGATTTTCGCGAGTTCAAAATTACTTTCGACCTGAATAAACCACAACTTAATTCCAGTTTTCCATATTGGTGGAATCTTCACTGCTAAATGTGATATTTGCGTCGTCACGCCGACACTATTGTTGTCTTTAACACTCATGTTAACCAATTTGTGCGACCGAACTCTATCTTAACTAAATACAATTGAAAAAGGTTTTGGGGCCTGAGGAATATCCCACAACAACACAAAACAAACAGCACCAGAACTTAAAACAAAATTTGCTAAACTCCTGCATTTCCTCTAATTGTACCAAACAGGTTGACCAATCACAGAGAATCGAACAAAAAAGAATCTCAACCGCATACGTACCTCTTTAAGAAAAATTCCAAATTTATATCATATTTCTCAATTAGCTTCTGTCCGGGTCACCAGTTTGTAGCACTCCGAATATAAAATAACGGTGTAAAAATAAAACATTTTATTCAAACATTCTAAATTGCTAAACACTGATAAATGGTTAAAATTGAAACTTGTAAAATCTAAAAGCGAGTCACAGCTTCACAATTTCATCGCAGCTGATAACTATCACATCTCGGCCAGGTCTCTTGGAAATCGTTTTTCACCCGTGTTAAAACTTGGGTTTGCCTTATTTTCCCCGTCGCCAACTGGCGACCGAATGGTAGCAGTTCGCTGGATTTGGCTTCTTCTCGCTGCGTCCGGCGGTTGGTCGCTGCAGGCGTTCTCAAGTCGCTAGTGGAATAAGGTTCCTGATTGGATGAGATTCAAGCCGCTGGGTGATCCTGGTACCTGATTGGATGAGATTCATAAGCCGTGGTGGTTGCCGGTTTCTGATTGGATGGGACCACAGTATGTTTTAGACTGTTGTGGCGAGCGGATCTAAGGGCAGGGTGCCATGTTTTTGGTAAATTGAAATTCTCTTCTTTTCTGTTGAAATTTCTACGACCACGGCCAATAAGCCCGGAAATGTTATCTCCTCAGTATCAATAAGGTTTAAAATAGTTTCACTTGGATACTTGAGGTTACCCAGACACAGATTACGAGGGAGGCCAGATCTCTTTAGTAAAGAAAGTGTTATCATTCACTCCACACAGGTTTAAATTTTTCATAAGCTATCCTCACTAATATCATGTAATCAGGTATCAGGGCTAAAGTAGCTTTTCGCATGGTGACAGGTGAATTTAAAATATGAAAGGGACAATAATAAGAAAGCTTCCAACACGAATTATAATTATCATGAAATATATCTTTTGAGAAAATATAATGCAATATTCACGTATTGAGATTGAAAATTATTCACTGAAATGTTATGGAATGTAAAGGCTGTTAAGACAATATTAAATTAGATAATGTGAATGTTTACTCAGCTCTTCATTAATATCATTGAACATTAAATATAGTTCATTGACTTGAATCAGAATAATATTCAGAGAAAGAGCAGTAGTATTGCCTTGTTTCGGATATTATTTTTTGTACTACTTCCGAGGTTAACTAACTTTAATGCTGCTTTTAGATTAAATTTTTATTTGTCACTGGATATTATATTCTTGTTTAATATCATTTATGTTATACGTATAATAATTGAAAATTCATCAAAATTAAAGGAAAAGTTTATAATAAGTATTTTAGACTCGTTGAAGGTTTTTATGTCAATATTATTAAACTTACTTACGTAAGAATTTTAAATATCAAGAATTCTTGAGATAAACCTGATTTTCGAAATTTTTCATTAAAAGACTATAATAGTTGTTCAATGTAATCAGATGAAGCATTATTTACCTTCAATACGCATGTAAACAATTTATTCAGCTGATGTAGCTGGTATATATAATGAAAAACCTACCGGTAATTTCTTCCCTCAGTATTCCCTTGACTTTTGAAGGAAGTGGGCGATTTTCTTTTTGTGTTAGTGGACTTACCAACTGTATTATTGAGGTTGAATTTGCTTCATTTCTTTGTTGGCTGCTACCGGTGCTTCTGTGGACTGATGCATAAATGGTGCCAGTTTTCAGTGTCATCTCTACTGCATGAAGACAAGAGCGAGAGTCCATAGCATCGTTTGCCTGAGGTTACTGAAATTTTTTTTAAATATCATCACTTGATAGTTTTCAGTTATGAAAAATGGATTTCACTATGTCATAACTATTTAATGCAATGAATAGTTGATAAGGTCGTAAATTTTTGTGCTTGAACTGTAGATATTTACATAAGGTATTTAGAAAACGACGGTTGAGACCCAGCAGAGGAAAGAAATGACGATTAGCTGACGTTGTTTTTCTCGTTGCTGTCCTCGTACCTACACCGGGGCGTCACCTAGCAAGCATTGGTGGCGCCACTAAACCCTCCTTAGCAGTGGACTACTCTGGCCTGGAAAATGTCCCGGAAACGAACACGACGTCAAGAACTGTTGGTTACTTGTGATTGCCATGCAGCAGGTGTACTTTTGCTGTGCTCATCCAAGGTGTTGGCAGGTTTCACCATGTCCTGACTCACAGGATTTATCAGGACCCTCCATCCAAAAAAGTTCTCCTTCCTTCAAGAGATCGGCTTTATTTCCTCTTATTTAGCGTGCGTCCTTGTGTGTGTGTGTGTTTTTGTCTCTTTTTTGTTTTATTATATGTTTTAATGAGAATCAACATTATTTCTTTGCGAAGTTTTAAATTTGTATCAACAAACCAGAAAAATTCACTGTGTTTATTTCGGCAAAACTCGTCAAAATTCTTGAGGTTTCATGTCCTCTACTCTCAGTAAAACTTCCTCTTTGGGCCCTGTTTATACTTATCGTCAATCGCATGGCGCAGTTTAGCCTATTAGGGCTCTTGCGCCTATAAACTCAACAGATCCAACCAACCAGACTCACTCTTGTGTCATTGGTGCCGATTTTGATGATGGTTTTTCCTTGTGGGGCATAACCTGGGCGCGCGATTCCAGAGTCTGTCCGCAAGCGAAGAGGGGTCAGTGGGGTGCTCCTCAGTCGATATCAGGGCTGCCCTGGTAAGCGAAGAGGCTCCTCTTATTCCAATTGAGCAGGGGACGCGTCCTATTTTTTTTATAGCATTTTATAATCCAAGGAGTGCTTCTAGCCAGGAATGGCACATCAGGGACGCTCTGAACTGCCGGTGAAATTTCGCAACAATGCTACTTGCACAAGGGTGATAAGTTGTGCTTCTCTAGCGTTTGGTTAGGGAGAACGGTTCGCGACTTGGCGGGCGTTGGTGGTGCCACGCCCTCTTTTGATATATTAGTCACAGCTAACTAAAGTTAATTGATATAGGAATTCCATTAGCAACCAGTCTAACCGTTTATTTGTGTGTGAAAACAAGGCCAACAAGGAATCTTGACGACTGTAATGACTATAGGTCTTAGTGTTATTGTGTATGTCAAACCAACGTTTGAATTCTTTCATGAAATCTATGGTAGTAGCCAAGGTATTGTAGTCATAGGTGGCATAAGAAACAAGCTTTGCGATTGTTTCCAAATCAGCCGTCACATTGCTGAAAAACACTTCCACCGCTCTCTTTATATTTATTTTTTCTAAACTGTTTTTAAACAACGTTTAAAACGCATAGAGCAAACTGGTTTTACAACTTGTGTTGCGGTCAGTACAGAGTCTTTAAGTGTGCGCACTTATAGTTCTGCCTTTATCCTTTTTTAAATATGAAAACTGAGATCTGACATTTTTAATACTGTGGCAAGAGTCAAAATTTAGAAAAGTGGTCTACGAGGGTCACAAGGGTATGAAATCATATGTTTTGCAGAACCTCCAAACATCGGATTAACGAAAATAAAACAGACAATTTTAAACTGAATGTTAAGTCTTATAACCTTGCCTTTTCTGCATTTTCGGTGACAGCAACTATCATTCCATAAAACTAAAAGCCAGTCAGCCGATTTGTAAAAAAAAAATATGCTATTGGTTAAATTAATCGATTAACCAACGTTTTGATGCACAGTCAATCGTAGAAATTATGTTAGCTTTGCTGATTTGAAAAATAAGGTCTTTAGTGTTTTTCATAGCGAAGTCGTCGGGCTTCGTAATGGCGTTAATTGTTCTAAAATCTACACAAAACCTATGAGAGCCATCCTTATCCGATTCACTATCATTCAATTTTCAATTCGTTATATGCAACTTATATTCTGTAATTAGTTGTCAGTCCTTAAAAAAAAAAAAGCTTGCTAGCCAACCTGCCATTGAGTGCTATATTTTCCATATAAGTGTCACACCAGCTATGTAACCTGTCTACCTTCCTGTCATATATCAATTTGGGTTTTATTGGCAATTCCAACGGTCCAATACGCCCTCTTCTGGAATTTCACTCAACTACTATCTGCCTGTTACCAACTGCTAGTGTTGTGATACATTCTACGGAGATTCCAACGTGTTGTGCATGCTGAATAGTTATTTTCATCCAAATTTTGAATTTTTCAACATGAATAACCCGAAAATGAAGAGTGACAGATCATTTTGTTGTGTTCCTCAATGCAATTCGAAAGCAAGTAGAAGCCCAGAGCTGAGTTTTCATCGTTTTCCCACAGAGAAAAATGAGACTGAGCTGAAACGCCGCATGGAGTGGAAGAAAGTCCTTAAAATAGGAAAGAACATCTCCAATAGAATGGTTGTTTGCTCCAAACACTTTCAGACATCGGACTATTTTTTACCAGGTATTTATTTGAGGCAATGTTAAATTAAAGTTTCTGATTTGTCTTTTATCTCAATGTCTTTAAGAATCGGCAAACTGTTTTCGGAACGTTAGACATCGAAATATAAATACATATTTATGTTTAGGTATTCAACGCAAGATACCCCGCCTGAAACAGACAGCAGTTCCCAGTATGTGTTTGCCATTATCATGCACCGACACAATTGAGAAAGTTGCTGAAAGAAAGAAAAAAGCTGAAGCTAGTGCATTGAGATTCCATGCTATAGTACAGTAAGGATATCTTTTAACTGACATTAGTCTTTAAAAAGCTTTGAAGGAACACGGGTTCTTTCGAAAATTGAATAATTTTTTTAATAGTTGTGTGTATATAAAATTAAATAACATAAATGCAATGTAAGCTGCATAAACATGAAAATTGCTCCACAAAAGGTTAAGTATGAAGTGTATGTGTGAAAAGTATAAATTGAATTCATTGCCTATCTAATGTTTACATCATATATTAAATGGATAAAAGTATTTGGAAAATAAGCATTTTTCACAAATAAAGATGAGGAGAATTTGAAATTAAAATTATCTCCATCTCTTGTTATGCAGTCTTGTTATCAATTCATTTTTCTTCAATGTTTAGCTACACAGAGCATCTTTGAACAGTTGTTTTCATTTTCAATGTTTAACTTTTATTATGTGCGTTTGAACATTATATACTGTAGGATGTCAAAAATCCAAGAACACGCACTCAAGAAGTTTTGCTGCTGCATTTTTGTGCGTGTTTTGGGCAAACAAATTTGATTTATGAACGTTGTTCTGGTACTGTTTTGAGAAAAAAATATTTTTTCATATTAAATTCTAAATTGATTATAACTCAATATTGATAGGGTACTCAATATTGGTATTCTGGTACTGGAAAATTTAGGCATTTATGCCTGATTTGTGTGAACAGATGGATAATACAATGAAGCACCATTTATACGTTTTTGAAGGAACTGCACGAAAAGAGGGTATAAATGAGAAAAACGTATAATAGGTAAACGTTAATATGTATTCGACTCTGCAGGGACCAATTTTTGGGACAAGTTTACAGATATAAACTAAATTTTATCCAAATATTTAAGGGCAGAAAATCCCCCTCTTGGACTGGGGGGGATTTTTCTGATTTTTTGCTAATTTTTCCCAATCCACCCTCTATTTCAAACCCTGCGTCGGACCCCTTATTTTTTTGTAAAATGGAAAAAAAAAAGAGGTGAAATATTTAACATTAATTTGAACGTGTATCAGTCCTGCCCTCAGCAGACCAGTGTGTAGTCATGTTCACTGGTCCGAAGGACCACCAGTAATATTTTTTTAATAGCTTCTAACGCTAAAATATAGAACATCTCTTGTTCGATATATCAATGAATGATGTATTAATTTTAAATATTGGTGCTTTTTATCATTAAACTTGCACCAATACTTTGTTCTCTCATTTTTCTATTCTCTCATATGTATTTTTTCTTTTAAAGTGAAGGGATAATTTTTTTCAATTCCTAGTAGAGACGTACCTAGTACTAGGAGCTTGGCTAAATTTTGATCAGGTACTCGGCCAATACCTAGTAGTTGTAAAAATTAAATCTTGTTCAAGACAAGGAAATTTTTAATTAATTTACAATTGCTTCATTCATAAAGTAAAACTATACTCTATGTATGAGCTTTAAAAGAAACTCATCAAATCAATACAAAGTAAAAGTTAGCACTCATTGTTGACCTTTAGGCAGAAACAGTTCAACTAATCTCTCAGATGTGACTACTAATATCTTAGACTGATAACGACAAACCTTTATATCATTTGCAAAATTTAGATTGGAATTTTTTTTTACTTTGGTTTTAGAAACAAATTTTTGGTATAGGGATAACAATGCATATAAAAGTAAAATAGAGCCATATTTACAATAAGTAAGGAGAAGATTGTTACTGTTTTCTGTTGAATTAAGAACTACTTGGGAGAAATCAATGAACAAAAACTGCCATGAGAATATTTTAATAATCAAAATCATTATTTTAAATTACGATACAAAAACTTCCAAACCAAGAACTTAGCAAATGTATTACTGGATGCATGTCTGATTCTTGGAGTACTTTGTTTTATATCCTTAGTGATCATGAAAAATGTATAAACTTTCAATGTGTGGGGTAAAAAATCCTTTTTTGCTCAGTATTCGGCCGAGGTCGTATAGTAAGCTAGGTGTTTGGCTGAAGTCAAATGTTCATAGCATCACTAGTATATTGCATATTTATCCAATCTTTTCAATTATGATAGAGAGCTGGAAAAAACTGCTCAAAGAATGCACTATGAAAATATTTACTTATGACATACTTTTTATATTGACTTTATTCATATTTAAAAATGAAGTTAATAAAATGAAACTCATTTGTTCGCTTCTACTGGTAAATATTCAGAGTGATGTTGGCAACATTTCTATTGTAAAGTTCGTTATTAGTTAGAATGTTCATTTTAACAATCCTAGTTGGGAGGCACAAAGCATAACATATTATTAATAATTTCCAGCTGATTCAATAATTGTTAATAAATATTATTGATGTTATATATTTCAGGAAGAAAGAAGTCCATCAGGCTCCCATAGTGGATATGATCACTGACAATGATCATACTTGTATTGATGGTGGACCAATTTCAGAAAAGATCACTGAAAAAGTGACGACAGCAGCAGAAGCTCTGCTATTATTAAATGAAGCTGCAAATGACAGTTTTACCTTGTTTCCAAGTTCACAGGACCAAGATACTCAAGTCACGAGTGGTGATATTGAGACAAAAGTTTTGATGCGTGTGTCAAAACTTACATCAAAGCAGTTCAATAGTTTGACAGGGCTGAATTCGCTGCAACTACTGAACCAACTTGCTGAGCATGTAGGAGAAGTTTTACAAAAATTCCCGAGAAGAAATCTTGATATTTCAGAGCGAATCGTTTTGGCAATGATGCGCATAAAGCTGAACTTAAGCTTTTCTGTCATAGCTATCTTATTCGGTTGTGTGCCAACAACAGCCCGCACAATATTTGAAGAAACTGTCCATGGCTTGTGCGCTGTGTTACAGTCCGTAATTGTATGGCCATCAAAAGATGATGTTGTGGCAAACATGCCTAAATGTTTCTCAAAATTTAGGAATGTCCGGGTTGTTATTGACTGCACTGAAATGCACGTTGAAACACCCAAGTGTTTGAAGTGCAGAATAATGACATACTCCAGGTACAAAGGTCACCAAACAATAAAGTATATGATTTGCACATCCCCTGATGGGCTCATTACCTTCGTTAGCAAGGGTTATGGTGGACGTGCATCTGATGCAATGATTTTCTCCCAAAGTAAAGTAGTAGAAATAGTGGAACCATACATAGATACCATTATGGTGGATAAAGGATTCTTAATTGAAGAAACATGCAAGGATCACTTGATTGAAGTGATCAGACCACCATTTTTGAGAGAGAAAAAACAATTCAGCAAAGAGGAAGCACAACTAACAAGAGACATTGCCAGCGCACGTATCCATGTGGAACGGGTCATTCAAAGAATAAAGATGTTTAAGCTACTTCAAGTTGGCAAAATACCTTGGAATATGGTATTTTTAATGGATGAAATTATTACAGTAGTTGCAGCGATTTGTAATCTTGGAGCACCTTTGTTAAAGGATGACAAATACTGATGTACAGTTCTTACTTCAGGTTGTTCATTATCCAGTATGCTAAATATCTATATTTTTTCTAATCATTAACATTTTATTAATTTTGGTCTTTTGTTTTTAAATAGGTGCTTCTGTCATGCATGCTGCTCTTCACCTGACACATTCAGGGGCCAATCCAGGATTTTTTTTCTCGCTACCTATTTTTGTGAAAGTATTGCATCATTCTATTTTTATGAAAGTTTTTTTTATCAGCATTGTTTTGGTGAATTTTTAGAGGCATCCTAATATTTGTAAAAGAGAAGTAGAATAAGTGAAATTTTAGTTCCAAAAGTGTAAATGTCATCTAGTATTATTTTTTAACTTATTTTGATACTTAGATTTGCAATGGTTGAGAAGCAGATGCAAACTTTTAGGAGAAGTATGATTCATCAATAGAGTGTCTTAAAACCAGTTGTTATTCTTACATGCAGGTTGTTGTTCTCTTCTTGCAGTATGAAGAATAATTTTACTGGTTTGTATACTAAAAGATGAAGTAAATGCATGGGATACTTGCTCTGAGTAATTAAAAATGACTTTTTGATTATTTAGCTAATGCATGAGTTATATAATTCAATTATAATTTGCAAGCATCATTTGTACTCTTATTTTAATAAATTTTCAAAAATATCTGATTTATATTCATTGTCTTCTCTTCAATCACAATATACATGTATTAGACAACTTGTATTGCTTGCATTCAGTATCAAATGGAGTAAGTTATGAAAATGTTAATATAAGTTTAATACAATTTTACAGTGTGTTAAGAATTGATTTTACTTCTTAATACCAGTGTAATACTAAATTAACTGTATAACTTAATAATAAAACTCAATGGATTTTCCAATCGAACAAGCAAGTGATTTATAAAGAGCAAAGAGTAGTTAGGTAAATTCTGTGAGGATTAACCACAAAATGTTCAACCAATGCAGCTACATTCTATCCAAGTAAAATTATTTTAATCAAGAGAGACGAACTACACTGAATTCATTTTTCGCATGCTTAAAATTAGTATTGATGGTGTTCAAAGAACAAAATTATTTTTTACTTTTCAGAGCAATTTTCAACTGCTGTTTTGAAGACTTTTTTTTTATTTCAAAAATTATTTAGAGTAAATGTAGAAACTGTTGGAAATTAAATCTATATTCAGTTTTGTTTAGCCTGAAGTTAAACAGGTTAAGAGAATCCAACTAAAAACTTGATGAGTGGTCTGCCCCCGAGAAAAATTGAAAAATACTATTTTTATAAAACAAACAACATCTTATTTGAAAACCAGAGTATATTTAGTACATAGGAAAATTGAGCAACCTGGTAAAATGAAATTAGAATTTTTTTTAGAAAATGGAATTTAAAAATGTTTGTCTTAAAAATATGGCTCCTGATACGGAATTGGAGCGAATTTTGAAAAAAAAATCCCCCAAATGAATTTTTCTTGGCCAGTGTAGCTGTGTTGAAATAATTATGTGGTTCTTAAATAATGAAAGAACTAAAATAGTAGTTAAGTCGCAGAGTAAGAGGAAAGTTTAATAACTGCTTAAAAATGCTGTTTGAGCATTTTGGATAAAAATTAAATATCAATTCTATTTTGACCGAGTGATTTTTTAATAGCAAATTGTTGAGATATTTTTCGGCAAACAAAATGAGTTTCTAAATACATTGAAAAACACCAGAAGAGAAATGTTTTAGAGACTGTGGGGGGGGGGGGGAGACTAAGTATGAATAAAATGATTTTGGCAGGAAGCCTGTATTTAGATTTTAAAAAAGTTTAGGCTATCTTGTAGTTGTGTTCTTCCAAAATATGAAACTAAGTATTTCTAGAAAATCTAATTGATAAACACCACCATAATTGGACAACAGAATTGAACCTAATGAATTGGTAAATATACTTAAGCTTAATAAATACTTAAGCAACACATTTCAACTCGAGGTTTCTTACATTCAGCAAACCTCATTAAGCCCATGAAGTTCTTTTGATAATAAGAAATATTCAAGTTGTATAAACCAGGTACAGATATAGATATTTTTGCAGAATGAATTTTCTATTCAAGCAGCCACTTCTTTAGATCTATGAATACGCACCACTTAATAAAAGTTAAGTTTTTACTATGAATATTTTTAGTAACCTTTGAAATATGTATGAAAAATGGCTTACTATTAACAATAAATGTTTAGAATATTTATTTTAAGCAGTTGTTTTTTTACACATTAAGCACATATTAGTTTTTATCTTAGCACTATACAATTCCATTTTACAAGCTGAGTATACAATTCTACATAGATTACATAGCTTCATACGAGTTCACCAGCAATCGGTAGCATATAGTTAAAGTAAACAACACACAATGCTTTCACCATCTTTTCTGCAAACGTTTTGCAAAAGGGCACAATGATCTTAATGAAAGAATTGTCATAAGACGCAAACACAACAAAATGACACTTGTCTGCACCGGTTAATAGCATGCCAAGTTGCACTTGGCCGTAATACCTGTGTTTTTTTTTTTAAGCACAAGTCGGACTGTTCATTCACCGTAATGTAAGGGAGGTTTTGCACAAATCCGTCAGCGGGTGTCGTTTTACCTACAATAGGGCACTTTATTTCAAGCAGCACTACACTGTCCCCATCGACAGCAATACCATCGGGACTGAAAACCAGCCATGGAATGGCTGGAACAACCAACAAGCCAAAGTTATATATCGTCATACCACATTTAAGCATATATTGTTCTTTAGCAACAGTTTCAGTTTCTGTACCATACACCATTGCTGTATTTTGAAATTCTTGGCTTAACATCGTCTTGATTTTTTTCTCCCAATTCGGAGCTTTGTTTTTTGTGTACGTGTAAAGTTCATAGCATACACTCCCTGTAATACGGTGAGACCGTTCTGCCAACCACGTTGAACTTTGCTGTTGAACGGACTTGGCTAAGTTGTAGGCTTTTGGGCTAGACACCTGGACATTATCCTTATAGTAGGATTTAAGCTCCTCTGGCAACGCCTCGAGCTTCTGCTCCTCCCAAATCAAATCTCTTGCTAGAATCTTATTCATAAGGGCATCTTCAGTTTGAAAGCTATAAATAAAAAAAAAGAAGTAAGACAAATGAATTGCATAACAATGAGACTAAAATAACAATAAACAAAAAAAAAAAAAATGAACATATCACACACTCAGAATATATGCTTGCGCTTTTTTATAAATTTTAATTTCTGTCTAGGAAATATTGAATTTTTTGCAACTACTCGGTATTGGCCGAGTACCAAGTAGTTACCGAGTACTCAGTTCGTCTCTATATTACATTATATCATAAAGTTAATTTGATACCTTAATATTCCTTATTTATAGTTCTTAAAGTTAAGTTGAATTTGCGCAAGTCATAATGTCTTTTTTCATACCTCATTTATCTTTCAGTTAATTAAATAACATTTAAAACATCAAACATGCTTAAGTTGGTAGGTATTTGATTGAAAAAGAATTGAATTAAAGTAAAAAATCAAGATTTATGCAAAAAAAAAAAAAAAGCTACATCAACTATTATTTTTATTCAGTTTATTGCATTTTGAATGAATATCAATATTTTTTTCTTTAATTTCTTGTAGCCTTTCATCAAAAATTTGGTTTCCATTTTAATTTTCTAACATTGAAATCAAACACTAATGAATACCTTTAAAATAAAAGGGTGTGGATTATATAAATAAATCTACCAAAAAATAAATACCTTGTAGTTGGGACATCAAAGCTCGCATTGGCATGTCGTCGACCCCTCACGTGCAAAGCAGCAGCAGAAGCAGGACAAGCACTTAATAAAGAACGACGGAAGCGACTCCTTTGTTCATCGGATATGGTATAAACTATATCTGTGGTTTGCTCTACATGGCAAAAGTCTTGCAGAGGAACCACAGCATAGCATTTTTCAACATCTTTCTTCCGAACAGCCCATTCACACTCGACATCGGTAGAAGACAATTCCTCCAAAGTCATGATATCAAATCTAAAGAGAAGGAATAATGTCAAACTTACTAAAAATTAAAACATTTATTAAAAGAAAGCCCAAATGGTACCTTCAAACAATTTTTCAAGCAAATCAGGGGTTTCTGAATACTGACCAAAAAAAAAAAAAAAAATGAATGTAGCATAACTTTAAAAAAAATCTGAAATGTTTTTTAGTAAAAGCACATCTCTTATTTTAAAAATCCAATTATGTTTTATATTGAATATGTTTGTCACTGATCAAGAATAAAAAAATAATTACCACATCAGAAACAAGGCAAAGCAACTATTTACCGACTTAAAAAGCATTTTGTATATTCAATCAGAAAGATATATTTTTAGTCTTGGATAGAGTGCCATTAATGTGCTCATGCGGAAAGCCAAAAAATTTCTAAGACTAAATCTATCAAAGCGCGAAGGAGGTGTGTTTCAAATAATGCAGCATTGAAATATTTCAAAAATATAGCAGGGGTTAAGCATAATTGTATTGCAACTTACTTTTTGCCATGAATCGCCTAAATGATCCTTAAGACTAATTCCATTGACATAACAAAAAAACCCTTAAATCATATATTCTTAGTTATTTCAACTCGTTCAAAAACTTAGATTGTGATTATTTTTTTAAACCATGGTTTTAATATAAAATTCAATCATGTTTAGCAGTAAGCAAAAGGTTGCGACTACTATTAGAAGCACTGAAAAAATGCCGAGGAAATATTTTTATAACCAAAATCTTTTTTGAAAAAAAAGGGGTGCATAAAGCTTTATACCGAGTACGGGGTACTCGGTCAACGTGCTCCTCAGTATGTCTATATAAGGCACAAAATAAAAAATAATTACATTTCCCAACAAAGGCACTTCAATTCCTCTTTTATGCAACCACAAAATAAAAGTTGAGTATCACCTGACTCCACTTTGAATTCATTTAAAAATACATCACTGAAAAAACCTTAAAACTTAAATATTTTCTAGATGCATATATATCACTCACTCCTTTCAAGAACAGCATAGCTCAAAAATTAACGATTTTGAGATATGCCATTTTTCAAATTGCTATGAAAGAGTAGCATATCTCTGCAACACCTGCATTTCTATAACTCAATATTTCCCCGTTAGAGAGCAAAAGTCTCATTTTGGCATTTTCAGACAAACTTGACTTTTTTAAGCAATTTTTTCTTTTCTTGAAACAGATGAAAAAACATAGGATATCTTGAACAAACCTTAGGTATAGAAATGTTTAACCAGGGGCTTTTTATTTACGTTTTACAAAATGGCTCTAACTATAAAATCGCTCCCCTGAAAAATCATTTTTTGAGTTATGCCGTTCATGAAAGGAGTGAGCGATATGTGGGATAAACATTTGAATGAAATTTGGCTTTATTTCGGAATCACACAACATTTTACAAACCGTGCACCGTTCTGCTTTTTAGAGTAGACTTGTCAATTTCAGACATTAGGGATCGTGGCGTCCACCGAGAAATCATCTGCACGGAATTCATGTCCGACAAGACGCTCGAGTCCATCGTTTTTTTTGCCGCGAATCCACCTACACAAACTATGGTTATATCCGGGCACGAACCCTAGCACGAACTTTCCAACGATCCTTTATGCCTATCGCCAGCAAAATAGAACTTGATCGAAACTTTCATATTATAAAAAAATTCCTCCACTAAAAACATATCAAGGTAACGATTGGAACACGCCCGTGCTATAGCTGGGCAAAACGAACACTTATTACATATTTCACTTCACAACGTGGAACAATCAGGAGCCATCAAGCTTCGCCCTAAAGCGCGATCTCAGTTCCTCACCAAAACATTGAACTGCAGTTACATTCGAATTTTCTGAAGGAATAACTATAGCTATTTTATTTTCAGACTTGATACCAACAAACTTATATACTGCAACAAATTTGGATATTGGTTTGGCCAAATGTGTAATTGCAGCAGTAGATGGAAAGGTTTTTCAGCTGATTCCAATATTCGAGGATGAAAACATAATCAAATGCTATTTAGCTTGTTAAGTTGTGTAGTGATAAGAAATTTCCTTATCTGCAAACGTTTTTTTTTTTTCAATTCTGGGAATTGCTTTTGAGTTCTGAAAAATTAATGAGATGTTGGACGGTTTTGTTCGCATTGTATTTCACTTTTCTGGGGAAACAAACATAGCTGTTTTATTTCCAGACTTGAAAACACAATTTTTTTATTTTTTCTCTTCGTTGAGAACTGTTTGTCGTGTTGTAAACACGGGCAGAATATATGCATAGATTAACAACTGTTTTCAACTGAAGTAAGTTGTAAATTCAGTCTATATATTCCTAACTTGCCTGATAAATTTCGGCTGGCTACAGATATAAAACAAACTACATTTTGAACACGTTTCCATACCTAGTGACCTTCCGTGTCTGTTTACCTTGTCGGGGTGGGGGGCGGGGGGGCTTGCGGTGTGATGAGTTCAAGGGCGAGCTCTTGGACTGAGTACGAACTCCCTAGTTACTCAAACAGAATATCGGCGGGAAGGGACTTTTTTACCCTCTCTTCCCTCATCTCACTTACCAAATTCGGACAAAAACCCATTAACCAAGGTGTGTAAACCGTATCGATGACTGCGTGGTACCGGAGGTAGTCGGTGTCTAAAACGGTTGACTTCAGGGATAGCAGGCGAACCCTGTCGTACGCAGCCTTACCTCTGTGTAAGGGGGGTTACACAAGGGCTAGATCCCACCGCTGCGAAATTTTTCCTTATCAAACGCAATGATTTCTCACCCTTTGGTGAACAAGGACTTTAATTATAACAAATTGGTGAGTTTGCATCCGTAAAGAAGTTATGCAATGTTGAACTTCTTGTCTGGAAGTAAAAACTACAAAACCAATTAAACAAATAGGTTCATTCGTAGTAAACGTTTCACCATATTCCACCCTTATTTTCTCACGCGGAGTCATTTCTGAACCTGATCTCCTTTTCACATCTGAGGCAGAAATATTACAGGAAATGGAAGACTAGTACGTGAGTGCAGGGAAAAGGATCACCATTAGGAGCAGTGGCGCAATGGTGAATACTAAACACGTCATTCTGACATTTAGTACTCCTGTCCTCCCTTCACGTGTGAAAGCTGGTTGTGTCTTTTGTCCAGTTCAACTTTACGTTCCAAACCCGCTCCGGTTTTTTAAATGCCACATTCAAGTTTGGACATTCAAACATTTCGTGCCGTGTACAGACACATGTGCCAGATGCGCTGAGCCCGTAACGATAGCAATGAATGCAATAAAGGTTTCAACTGCATCACTTACATGTTAGAGCCTCCCACCCATTCTAGAAAATGCTCTTAGTGGATCTCTGAAAAACAGAAGGATCAGGCGCAGTATAGCTCTCAAGGGCTCTTGCGCCATAAAAAAACAAATGAACCAACCAACCAGAAGGATCAGGTATGGGAGGAGAGCTCAACCCCGTGTAGTAGACTATGCAACCCGCACTGTAGAGGCCATCGGGCGGCAGCAAAGAACGCTGGATGAAATTTCGGAGAGGTTAGCAGAGGTTTCGCAGAGACTGCAGGACATTACTGACCACCTTATATGAATCAAGAAACCAGATTGCCAGGAATAACTGCACAGTCCAGTCACATTAATGTGACCATCTGTCAAAAGCCAGAATAACCACCTTTCGCAGAGCGGACTGCTGCTAGACGTGCTGGAAGAGAGTACCTTAGGTCCCTGAAGGTGTTCTCTGGGATGTTGAGCCATGCCGACTCTAATGCCGTGGCCAGCTGCGCTGGATTACGCGGTTGAGGATCCATGGCGCGAACAACTCGATCGAGATGGTCCCACAGATGCTCGATTGGGTTGAAGTCAGGTGAGTTTGTTGGCCAGGGGAGGACGGTAAACTCATCCTGGTGCTCTTCGAACCACGCACGTACACTGGCAGCTGTATGGCACCTCGCATTGTCCTGCTGGAAGATGCCATCATCTTGAAGAAAAACAATGCGCATGTAGGGGTGGACATGGTCCGCAAGGACAGATACGTACTTGTATTGATCCATCGTGCCATCCACACTGATCAGTGAACCCAGAGAATGCCAGGAAAACATTCCCTAGATCATAATGCTCCCGCCTCCAGCTTGGACCGTTCCGGCAATGGTTGCAGAGTGGTTCTTTTCAGAGGTTTCACGCCTTATACGCCAACGTCCATCTGTCCGATGGAGCATAAAACGCGATTCATCTGAAAACGCTACCTGTCGCCACTCAGTGGACGTCCAGCTGCTGTACTGGTGTGCAAATTCTAGCCTTCGTCGTCGATGAACAGCAGTCAGCTTAGGTGCACGAACCAAGCGTCTGCTTCGGAGGCCCAGACGCAGCAATGTTCGCTGAATAGTAGTAGGGACTTAAAATTAAAACTAGGATCTATTGAAGACATTGCATCCCCTGCTAAAAAAAGCAAAGTCAACGTACAAAAGCTGTACTGAAAGCCCCAATATGAAAGACAAAAAGTAATTTTTGTGTGGAAAATGTGACAAAAACATTTTCATGGACCATATGGCATGCATTTGCAAAAAAATTTAGAAATTGAATGCAGGTCTTTTAAGAAAGTATTTAATGATTATACTCTTTTCTCTTATTTGTATTTTCAACCTTTTTGAAAGAAAAAAAAATTGAACTCAAAAATACTAAAAAACCTCCTCGGGTATGAGATACCCTGCGCGAGTAATCTCGGGTTAAATAAACTAAATGGTTTCTTTAGTCTGTATTTGTGTAATGTTTATCAATGATGCTAAAAATGTGTCTCCCTTTGTTGCTTAGTCACCAACTGCTGTTTAAATGTGAATTGGTCTAATGTGGATAAAAGACAAAGTTAAATAATTAATATTTTCTTTGCAATTTGATAGAAATATAATTTTTTTCGATGGTTTCCCAGGAAGCAGGCTCATTATTCTCAGAATTTTAAGGAGGTAAAATCATCTCAAAACTTTTATCTCTAAAATTGAATTTTGCAGTAAAAACATGGATGATGTACCTTATTTTAAAGATGAAAGCATGCAGATTTTGATTATGTGTTGATATTGCTTGTACTTACAAAGAGATTTTTGGTTTTGAGTTCATGTTTACGCGCATATCAATTAGGAAGCCCCCCCCCCGTGTCCGTTTACCTTGTCGTGGTGGGGGGGGGGGGGGCTTGCGGTGTGGTGAGTTCGGGGCGAGCTCTTGGGAGGAGTCGTGAACCCCCAGTTGCGCAAACAGAATATCGGCGGGAGGGGATCTTTTTCCCCCTCCTTCCCTCATCACACTAACCAAATTCGGACGAAAACCCCTAAGCCAAGGTGTGTCAACCGTGCCGATGGCTGCGTAGTACCGGGGGTAGTCGGTGCCTCAAACGGGAGTCTTCAGGGATAGCAGGCGAACTCTGTCGTACGCAGCCTTACCTCTGTGCAGGGGGGCTACACAGGGGCTAGACCCCACTTTTCCCCCTAGTTCCCAGGTTTATTTATGGATATAAACACAAAGAGCACTTCTCCCCCTTGTGGGGAAAGTCAGAACGTATCGTTTAATGCTGCAAAAGATTTCATAATAAAGCGCAATGATCCAAATTGAAATGTAACTAAAGTTTCTCCATTTTTAATAAACGAAGCCTAAACGCATTTAATTGGTGAATATCAATCTGTTAAAAAGTTACGCAACGGCGACTTTTTAGTGAAATAAAAGACAGCAAACAAATAAAACAAATAATGGATATAAAACAAATAGGCTCATATCTCGTCACTGTAGCAGAACACAAAACTCCTAGTTTTTCAAAAGGGATAATTTCGGAACCTGACCTTCTCTTTACACCCGAGGAGGAAATCTTGGAGGGATTGAAGGACCAAAACATAATTGTAGTAAAAAGGATCACCGTAAAACGCAATGGCGAAATGATAAACACCAAACATGTCATTCTGACATTTAACACACCCGTCCTCCCGCCACGTGTTAACCTCTCTTGCCCAATTAGACCATATATCCCAAACCCGCTCCGGTGCTTTAAATGCCAGCGGTTTGGACACTCGAAGCTCTCGTGCCGTGGTACTGACACCTGTGCCAGGTGTGCAGAGCCCGGTCACGATAGTAATACATGTTCTAAGACCTATAAATGCGTAAACTGCAAGGGGGAACATCCTTCATACTCCAGATCATGCTTAAAATGGATCTCAGAAAAAGAAATTCAAGTGATTAAAACAACACAAAAAATATCCTATCCAGACGCAAGAAAATTGGTTGAATCTCGCACACCAAAAACAGGCCTTTCATATGCAGCAGCCATCAAAAAGGTATATAAATCTGCAAGCACACAAATGCCCAAACTGAAACTTCAACTAATCCCAAAACCGTAAACACAACCAAATCAAAAGGCCAAAATCTTCTTTTAAAAAAACTTATCAAAATCAACAACAAAAACAAAAAACAAATACTGTATCTGTTACTATAAATGAAAACTTTCCAGTCGCACAGAATTCGAAAAAACTTATTGAAAAAAAGAAAATTATGCAAACACGCGCTAAAATTGGGGTGGCCACTAAAACAGAGGCCCCCAAAATATCATAATTTTAAAAAGGAAGACTTTTTGCTTTCTAGCAAAAAAGTTTTTAATTGACTAAATCCCAACAATTTCCTCCCCAAGAGGAAGACGAGGATGTTGAATTCGAAGATCTTCCGCCATCCGACGATGAAGGGTGGACGCACCATCCTCCCTCATGAACTGCACCCTCTCCTTCCGGCCGTTTCTCCTTCATTTTTTCTCCATGGCCCTGAGCATTATTTCTTGGAATTGTCAGATTTACTCGCATAACGGCACGGATGTCAAAGATCTTGTCGAATATCACCAACCGGCCATATTCTGTCTACAAGAAACATTTCTTTCCCCTGTTGATAAACCGAGGTTGAAAGGTTTTGACATATACCGCAAGGACTGCTTGTCAGGTGATCGTCGTTGTGGAGGAGTGGCATTGCTAATCGCTAATGATTATGTATCTAGCCAGCTCAATATCAACACATCCCTGCAAGCAGTAGCTGCGTGCGTTCACCTTCACTCGCTGTTTACAATATGTTCTGTATATATTCCACCTTCTTACGACTTGAGAGGCGTGGAATTGCAAACACTTGTAGATCAACTACCTGCCCCATTTGTCCTCTTGGGGGATTTTAATGGCCATAATCCTCTCTGGGGGACTTCAGACTCCAACAGCAGAGGTTTAATTATTGAAAGCTTTATTGAAGACAATGATCTATGTGTTCTTAACGATGGTGAAAATACCTATTTCCACCTTCCTACGCAAACCTACCATGCCATCGATTTTGCAATATCCTCACCTTCCATTCTGCCACTTTGGGATTTCCAGGTGCAGGGTGGTCTCTACACCAGTGGCCACTTTCCAATCAAAATAACTTATACTGGACGCTGCAGCTATCAGCAGCATCAGCAAGGCCGTCTTCGCATTGATCGAGCTGATCGGGCAACATTTACCCAGTTGGCAGAATAACATCGGACTAATATTGATATCGATGTAGCGGTAAGCCGAGTAACCGACATTATCGTAAACGCAGCTGACGCTGCCATACCAAAAACCATTAAAGGTAGAATCAAATATCCTAAGCCGTGGTGGAACTCTGCCTGCCAAGATGCTCAGAAGAAACAAAAAAAAAAAGCATGGAACACATTTCGTCGATACCCGACCACACAAAATCTTGTGGCACTTAAACGAGCTCGTGCTGAAGCTCGGAGGATTCGACGGAAAAGCCAGCGGAACTCGTGGCAGGCCTATGTCAGCACAATCACGACGTCCACCCCATCCAAGACTATATGGAGTAAAATAAAATAAATCGCTCGAAACTACAACATATCTTGTGCTTCCATTCTGGAGAAAAATGGTCAACTTGTATCTGATCACAAAGAGGTAGCTGACTGCCTGGCGACTCTTTTGGCTGAAGTCTCCAGCTCAAATAACTACTGTTCTAAGTTTTTAGCTATCAAATCACATAAAGAACGGAGAGTTCTAGATTTTAATTCAAACATTTTAAATCAGTACAACTCAAAATTCACATTTCAAGAACTTAATATTGCTTTAGAAAAATCAGAAAACACATCACCAGGCCCTGACGAAATTCATAATAGCATGTTAAAAAATCTAAGCAGGTCCTCTTTAGAAAACATTCTGCAGCTTTTCAATAGAATTTATTCTGAACACAGATTGCCAAAATCTTGGAACCAAGCAATAGTAATTCCTATCCTTAATCCAAATAAACAAACTGATAAACCCGAGAGCTATAGACCTATAGCTCTCACAAGCTGCCTATGTAAACTAATGGAGCGGATGGTCAACGCGAGAATCATGTGCATTCTGGAGTCACACCATCTACTATCTTCCCATCAAAGTGGATTCAGGCGCGGCAGATGCACAGTCGACAACCTGCTGCTTCTTGAAACATCAATAAGGGAAGCATTTTTTAAACGAAAACATCTTGTGAGCGTATTTTTTGACATTGAAAAGGCATATCACGGTACCTGGAGGTATGGGATCCTCAAAACCCTGCTCGAGTATGGGTTGCGAGGTAACCTACCAATCTTTCTTTCTAATTTTCTAAGAGATCGAACTTTTCGCGTACGTGTCAAGTCTGTTTTGTCGGATACCTTCATCCAAGAAGAAGGAGTCCCCCAGGGAAGTTTGCTAAGCGTAACTCTTTTCATTATCGCAATCAATAGCTTAATTGATCAACTGCCTCCTGCTGTAAAAGGTACCATGTTCGTTGATGATTTTCAAATTTCTTTCTCGTTATCGAGCATGAGTATCATTGAAAGACAACTTCAAATAGCCATCAATCAAGTATCACAATGGGCGGAAGAAAATGGCTTCTCTTTCTCTGCTCAAAAAACCTTCTGTATTCATTTTTGTTGTAAAAGGGGTCTCCATCCCGATCCAAATCTTAACCTTAATAATACACCAATAGCTGTAAAGGATCAGGAAAAATTCCTGGGTCTCATACTTGATAAAAAACTCAAATTTGTACCGCACATACAATAACTGAGAAAAAAAATGTTTATTGAAACTAAATATCCTGAAAGTCTTAGCAAACACTTCTTGGGATGCTGACACAGAGTCTCTGTTGAGAATTTACAGGGCTCTTATACGCTCAAAACTTGATTATGGATGTGAAATTTATGGCTCTGCAGCGAAGAGCTATCTGAAAGCCATGGATCCAATACATAATCAGGCACTGCGCATTTGCACAGGAGCCTTCCGAACCTCTCCTATAAATAGCCTTCATATTCTAGCACATGAAAAATGTCTAAACAATAGACGCCTCCAACTTTCTTTAAATTTTTACTTTAAAACAAAACCCTTCACTAATCATCCAATACATCGCCATATTTTTAATCCATCTAATGTTGTTTTATTTCTAAATCGTCCTTCGATGACCCCAACATTCGGGATTTGAATGCGTCGGGTACTATCAGACTTACAGTTACCAGATTTTAAAACTGTCAACACAATAAAACTAATCGAACCATGATGCGAAGTAAAACCTTCTATAATTAATGATTTCTCAAAATTCCCCAAACAAATTACTACCGATTCAGTTTATCAACAAATCTTTTATGAGATCAAAAGCAAATATTCTGGTTATAAAGACATTTTTACTGACGGATCAAAAACAAACGATCACGTCGGCTTTTCCACAATAATTAATGGTCAGGTCACTGCAGAAAAAGTAAACCCATCTTGTTCAGTATTTACCTCTGAAATAAAAGCTTTATTTACATCTCTTCAATCCATAGCTGAATCCAACCACAAAAAGTGGGTGATATATACTGACTCAAAGAGTTCAGTGGAAGCCATCACTCACTGCAACAATAATAGCCACCCCATAGTCATTCAGTCATATAATTTGTACAAAATTCTTATGCAAAATCATTTTCGTGTTCTGTTTTGTTGGATCCCTGGTCATGTGGGCATTACAGGCAAGGAGGCAGCCGATGCAGCTGCCAAAACCGCAAACACCATGGTCGATGATAGTGTTCCTTTTGATGACATAAAAACGCAATTTCTGAATGTCTTAACACACATTGGCAGCAGACATGGAATCTTGAAACACTAAATAAATTACATTCGATCCAACCGTCGGCTAAAGGTTTCAAATCAATACAACTTTCCAGGAGAGATCAAGTTCTATTAAGTCGTCTTCGCATCGGTCATACTAGGTTTACCCATAAATACCTATTATGCCGCGAACCAGCTCCTACTTGTACAAAATGTAATGTCAACCAGACAGTGTTGCATATTTTATGCAACTGCCCAAATTTTAATCAAATGCGTGTTAAATATTTTACTGATTTTAATCCATCTTTGAAAGACTTGCTGGGGGACCCACGCCATCGCAAATTGTACTTCTTCCTCCAGGAGATTAGATTCTCCCTTTTAATTTAGTGTTTGTGCCGTTAAAATGTGATGTCTTTTTTTTTTGTTATTCACAGTTTTTTGTCAACATATTATTTCATATGTTATTTAAATGTTTAAATGTCTACTTGTTTTTATTGTTTATTTTAAACTGCCTATGTTTATACCTCCCACCTGAAAACACGCTTACTTTTATATTTAGCTACATATTTTATTCCTAAAAATCGTTTGGCGCAGTATAGCCCTCAAGGGCTCTTGCTCCATAAAAAATAAACAAACCAACCAACCAATCAATTAGGAAGAAACTACAGTACGTAGTAAGTTAGACTATATATTTGAAATGGAATATATATATTTTTTTACAATATTCAAAGGTTCTGATTAGTTTATAAAGATTATTTTAACAACATGTTTATTGTGTCTAAAAATACTTATGATTTTTTTTTCTGAATTACTTCTGTTTATTCATTGATAATTTTGATTTAAATTGAAGCTGCAAAAATTAAGTTTTCAGTTATCAAAACAAAATTAAATTGTTAAAACAGCAGTAGATGAAAACACTTTTTTAAATTAAAGCTTCTTGTTACAAATTATTTTAATTTTTTAAAGGAAGGGGGGGGGGGGTTAAAAGCTATTAATAGATTGTTTAAAAGAAATGATTTGTACAGTTTCTTTTGTCTCTGAAGAGTGAAACTCTCCATTCATAATGTAGTTAATAAAAAATCAATGCACAATGTAAAATGAATGAAAAAAATATATTTGAATACAACAAACAAGTGGCTGGTACATAAACAAAATAGATTCCCAAAATATATATAATGACAAAATATAGATTCAAAATAATAAAATGTTTGGCTCTTTCACACTTAACTTTAAGTTAGGAACTTTTTGTTTCAATTAAATAACATTCTATTAAAAAATAATTAGTGTTTGTTGAAAACGATTGAGCAAATTATTGATAATGTAAGTACTAGTATGTCTGTTCCCAAAATTAATCATTTTTAGATGATGTTGACATTTCAAATACAGTAAAACCCCTCCAATGCTGGTGGGTGGGGGGAAACGTAATAATGTAATTTAAATTGTAATCGGAGAATGAAAAATTGTCGAAATAAGAGGGTTGTCCGTTAGGACGGGTTTTATTGTACATTAAAGCTTTTGTTATAATAAAATTAACAATCATTTTACAGTCGAACTTGGTTAATACGAACTGTCAAAAATTTAAGAATTTGTTCTTATTAACCATTGTTCGTAACAACCGTGGAAAAAAAAAATGGAGCAAAATAAAAAATGCATACGTGAATTTTAAACAGAATTGCTATTACATTTATTTTTACAAAAATACTCATTAGAATCTAATCATTAGTGGATACAATTTGAAAAATTGAACTTGCGTCTTGCAATTTAACGCTTTTTGGTGAAAAAAATCCCTAATGCTTCGCTGTTTTTTCAACATATTAAATTTCACCATTCGCATATGTCGGCGTAGAATGCCTTGTGCCATTTGTGTATTATCATTTTCTGGCTGTATCTGGTAAAATTCCATCATAGTTTCTAAAGTTTCTTCCGCTTTGCTGTAAGTAATAACTTCGTTATCGGTTGGTTGAATCGTTGCAGTTGAATTTTCGGCATCGTGATCGTTGTCATCATCACTTTGGGCTTTTCCTCGAATTTCTTCCAGTATATCATCAGTGGAAAGGGTTCCCGTTGTTTCGAGGCAGTTATCAACGTCAATGATATTGAGATGTCTTTTTTGCAGCCATTCTGATAATGGTATATCTTCTTCATCATCGTAGTCGAAACCAGCATTTTCTTTATCCGTATGACAAGTTTTAAGCCCGGCTTTTTTAAAGCAGTTCTGTATAGTAACACTTGTTACACTTTTCCAAAAAGGTAAATTGCATCTAGTAGGCTAATTTTTACTTCTAATTTCTTCTCCATCTTTTCAATCAATTGTAAAGTTAAAAAGCGTCTAAAATAGCATTTCAAACTTCTGATTACGCCCTGATCTAGTGGTTGAAAGACTGATGTTGCATTTGGGAACAGAAATACGAGCTTTATGTTTTCTAAGTTTTCAAGATGTGGGTGAGCAGGAGAATTATCGACTAATAAGAGATTTTTTTTTTCCTGCAAATCTTCAACCCACGCTGTCAACTCCTTCGTAAATATTTCTGAGATCATCCATGCTTTACGGTTTGCAGCGTAATTTACTGGAAGGTTTTTTTGCATTTTTGAAGCATCTTGGCTTTAGTGATTTTCCAATCACTAATAATTTTCGTTTCTCTGTTCCTGCCAACTTAGCACACACCAAAACACTAATCCTCTCTTTAGACATTTTCCCACCGGAGTATTTTTCTCCTTAAATTTGAAGCTTTTGTCGGGTGTTAGTTTATAAAACACCCCAGTTTCATCTGCGTTAAAAATGGCATCTTCACTATAACCGGACCTAAGTTTAGGTCATACCTTTCCCACCCAATCCGTTTCATTGTCGACTGATATTGCTTCACCGGATAGTTTGGCATAAACAATATTTTGTCGGTTTTTAAATCGATCTAGCCATCCATTATTGCATACGAAATCTGTATAACCCAAGTTCTTTGCAAATTTATCTGCTTGAGCTTTCATAATCGGTCCACTAATTGGAAAGCCTGCTTCACGTTGAATTTTGAACCAGCACAATAATGCTTGATCTATATCACCTTTTTCACATTTTTAAAACTTCTTAGATGTGATAAGATTTTTTTCAAAAGCAGAAAGAATAGCTTCTTTGTTTTTCCACAGCCTTGACACCGTAGATGGGGATATCCCCGTATATGGATAAATCCATATTTTTTGCATACAACAGAATTTTTCTCTCCACGTTGCAACTCCTTTACAATGTCTAGGGTCAGGTGGGGTAAAATATGTCAATTTTTAGCTTTTTTCACTTTCAAAGTTATGTAGCAAAAAAACGACTCATTTTTTCTGATTTTTTTAAAATTGAAATATGACATTACATTTTTGTAGGAGAGTTCTAAGTAACTTTAATAAAAAAAATTTTAAACATCAACTGGTGAAACTTACCTTTAAAAGCGTTGACCCATTTTACCTCATCCTGGGGTAAAATGGGTCATTATGCAAAATGATGTCAAAAGACTATTCCATGACTATTTTTATGATCACATACATTACAATAAAAAAAAGTGATATTTTACATTTTCTGTTGCACAACTAAATATTTAAATCTTAAAGTAATATTGTTCACGGTTGTTGCAAAATGGCTCTTCTAATACTTTTACAACATCAGTCTTTTCAACAATATCAATGTCCTCTCTTTCAGGGAAAACATAAAAATTTCCAATTCGTGATTTTGTTACATATTTGATGTGTATTTCTTCGTTTTCAATTTGTGTAATTTGATCAATAAATCTTTTTACACTCTTTTTTCCTTTATACTCTATCATTACCCATTTCCCAGGTAAAAGTTCATTTGCATTCTTAACTGGACCCGATTGACCTGCTGCAGATTGACATTTTTTCTGTTTATATTTTAACTGTGGCAGTTTCAAGTTTTCTTTTCTCTTTTTTATTCGAGCTTGTTCTTCATCATGAAGACGTTCAATCACAACAGGTTCGGTCAATACTTCTCCAGCTTAGTGTTGGACTCGTTTCCTTTTCTTCTTGGAATTAATAATAGCTGCTTTAGTGGAGCTTGACTGCATAGGTGACAGAGCTGTGAGGATAGCATACTTCAAATCTTTGAATGGTGACATCACTAGATTAATTGCTGCTTGGTCCTGCTTGTTTGAACTGGAAGGAAGCTCTGCATCAGCATGTAATGTAGCTGGTGTCACTGCTCGCAATGCTGTTGTATTCAAAGAAGTAGATGATACATCCAGTTCATCAGTAACTCTTTGGCTCAACATAATCCTGTGTTCTTCTTCTTTCATGTTAGGAGGAAACAATCCTGCACCTTTGAACCCTTTCACAGCATAATTTTCATGCAATCTTTCAAACAGCTGTTTCAGAAGATGAGGGAAAACAGCTTTTGAAACCTTTTGCAACCTTGCTTCCCGATACCACTGTTTTAAAATCAGTCTCCAAGATTTTTTTGCTGAAGCAAAAACTCCCACATCCAAGGGTTGTAAGGCATGAGAAGTATTTGGCGGTAGGCATAAAATGATGATTTGATTGTCTAGCGCTGTTTTAACTGTTTTGTACGTCAGGTGACTGCCATGACCATCAAAAAGGAGAAGAACGGGTTTTTCCGTATTTTGTGTATGTAACACAAAGTGCTCCATCCATGCTTCAAAAACTTTATCTTCCATCCACCCTGATGCAGAACAGCCATAAAGAGCACCAGGCAGACCACCTTTTGTCCATGAATCATATAAGTGTGCGCTTTTGTACACTGTAAAAGGTGGCATTTAGCTTCGACTTGCAGAAATGCAAAATAATACAGTGTACATCGCTTTCCCTGCATCGGGAGAAGTTAAATAGGCATTTCTACTCTCTTTTGAGATGAACACTTTGTTTGCTCTTGAATCTGTCGAGAGACCAACTTCATCTAAGTTAAAAATCCTGTGTGGATAATTAACTAAGTCATTGTCTTCTAGCACTTTGGTGTAATTTTGGAAAAAACTATTCACAACATCTGCAGACAAAGCTGCTGCTCTCTATTTCGTCAAGAGCTCTGGTTTTCGTTTTGTCAGCTGATTGCTCCATCTCTTTGCAAAACCTCTTAGCCATTCAATTCCAAGCTTAAGATGACTTAGTTTGCTATTTAATAATGTATATTCTTGAGCAATATTAATAACATCTTGGCGATCAAATGGAAAGCCACAATCAGCAAGGAATTTTAAAGCAACCACAATGCAGTGTTCTTCATCTTGAGTCAAGACTGTACTCCGTCCCGAGCCCTTACGAGTAGGACGCTTGCAAACCCATCTTCTCAGAGTTTCAAATGGTACGCTGTATTGTCTTGCAGCTACACGAATTGCTTTTCCCTTCTCTATGTCTTTCAATGCTATTTCTAAGCATGCTTTGTCATATACCACAGTTCTTTTCTTAACATAATTCCTGGGCATGTTTTCTAAAAAAGCAAACAAAAAATACCTAAATTATAATGAATCTTATAATTTATAAACTAATATTGTTAAAATATTTTTTTTAAGCTGTATAATATTAATTTTAATAAGCATTGTTAGAATGAAACGAAAATATGAGGGAAAAAAACAGTGATTAAATATAATGTTGTTCATATAGAACAATTTTAAATTAATTTTGGAGAAAATAAATAGCAAGTATTGTTTTACCCCATCTAAAGGAATTTGATATAAAAAGGAAAATATGTAATATTTTTCTTACTTGATTGGCCAGAGATGTTCTGCAGAGCTTCTTTTATCAGAATATAATCCAATTTTTCTCTGTTTGCTTTTTGAATATAGAAATTTCCTTAAGTTAGTTCTTCACATCACTATCCACAGCTTCTAAATAATTTTTCTTGTGTTGCCATATTCATGAACTTAATTATTTTTTAAAGAAAAATGTTGCCAACAGTTCAAAAAATAATACTGAAAAAAATTGGTTGAAAAAAAAATAATTTTAATTTAATTACAGTGAGTTATTTATAAACTGACCCATTTTACCCCACCTGACCCTACCTTTTCTCGAATTGATATTGCTTTTCTTTTTACGCTAGCCTTCTTTTAATGGGTTATCAAATAAAGAAACATTCAGTTTATGAGAAACGTCTGACTGCCAGGCAGGACTGATTTTTTTCTAGCACGAACCAAAAAAAAAGCTTATTTTTACAGCTAGAAATAGCGTGCTTTTATCCACATTCTAGGAGGAACTAAACAGAAGTGTCGAAAAAAGAGTGACAGTAATTTTCATTGAGTAAACTTTTAAAGTGATAACGGGAAGACAGGTGGTAATACCAAAGTAAAAAGATAGAGGGTTTTATCCCCAAGCAGGCTAGCCTGGCCAAAGGTAAACAGGAGTTTCAACTCTTTCAGAATAGCAGGGACCTAGACTATCCACAATAGCTCAATGCAACCGAGAATATTTTCGACTTCCAGGGAGCTAACGAGCATGAACTTGGGGTGTGTGTTTAAGATTGAGAGAAGGCAGGTGATATGAATGACAATTGGGGAATAATTTCTGCGTTGTCAGAAGTTTCTGGAAAATTTAGAATAGCTTACACTACTTGATGACTAAAAGAAAAGGGTTGGAAGTTATCACAGGATTAAGGTATACACGAGAGTTTTCTGAAATGGCCCAAAATTGCCGAAAAAGAAAGTTGAAGCACTCAATCCAGGTTTGTTTGTTTTTTTTTTCCCCAAGAAGCGGTCAGAGGATTTGTTCGTCTTAACCGAAACTTTCATTTTGATCTTCGTTTCATCCTTGACATATTCAATGTAATTGAATAGTAAACCAAATTTTATTAACGAAGTGTTCGTTTTAGTCGTGATTTCGTATAAGCCGTGTTCGTTGTTAACAGTTCAACTGTATTTCATAATTGCAAAAAATGATATAAAGATTATTTTAAAAAATATATTTAGAGTTTTCTAGTTTTAAAATTAAAAAAAATATATTAATGGTTTTAGTTATTTATCATGGTGGTGTTTTTAATATTCATTTGCACATTTGTTCTCTTGAAATAAATCAAATTACTGAAAAAGCAACTAAAACCACCCTTAATGCATAAGTAACGTAAACGCAGAAAATTTATTTTAGAAAATTTGAAGAGTGCATTTGAAGAGAGTGTAACATGTATTTAAAAATATTAGTTTAAATAATCATAACTTTCAGTAAACCTTATGAATAAAATGTTTCATTATCAAAACAAAATAAAGTTGTTGAAATAGCAGTAGTTGAAAACACTTTGTAAATTGAAGCTTCTTGTTAGAAATTATTTAAAGGCTGGATATTTTAAAAAGATAGAATGCTTCAAAGAAATGATTTGTACAGTCTCCTTTATATCTGAAGAATGAAATTCTCCATTTATAATGTATTATTATATAAAAAATCAAAGTAAAATGAATGAAAAAAATATATTTCAATACAACAAACGAGAGGATAGTACACACACGAAATACAAATTCCAGAAATATGTACCAAAACAAAATACAGATTGAAAATAATAAAATATTTGGCTATTTCACATGCCAATTGTAGATTAAATGAATAATAGAGTGAGCAAAGTTTTTTTTTATTTAAACAAATGAAATTAAAGAAATGAAAGCTTAAAAAAGAAAAGTAATACTATCCCTAATTTGTTTACCAATATTAAATAGAGAGGTTGAGTATGCACAGTTATCAGGCTCAGACATATCTTCTTCCTCTCCCATTTTATCATCATGTTGCTCAGGATCTAACATAGGTATTTTTTGCTTAATGCATATATTATGCAATGTTGCACATGGATAAACGATCTTTGCGGCAACCTTATGTTCATAGTGAAGGGCTCTGTCTTTTATTAAACAACAAAAGTGTCCTTTAAGAACACCATTGCATCTTTCCACAACAGATCTTATGATGCAAAAGCGACGGTTGAATCATTCTTCTCTAGTATTTTCATCTAGTTTTACATGTGGGGTAAGGAGTCAGGGTTCTAGTGGATAACCGGAATCACCTGTAAGATAATGATTTTATTAAAATGATTAAATTCTTGAAATCAAATTCACTCTTTATGGCACAAAAAATCAATCATTTGCGAGAGGAGAAAAAAAGAATTTTGTGGCTTTAAATTTTAAAAGCAAAACTTTTTTTTAAATTTCAAATTTTCTCAACATCTAAAAGATTAACTTCACAAGAAATAACCTTCTAACCTAATGCTTTATTTTACACGTTATTAAAAGGTCTTTAATTTGTTTCTTATCTTTAAACAAGTGCAAACTGTTAGAAAGTTTTACACAACTACATTTCTTTACTAACAAACTCATGCATAAAACTATCAAAAACTTGTATTTAAAAAATTAATTTTATACTACAAGATAACGTCATTAATAATTTTTTGAAATGCATTTATTTCTTGAAAGTTCTTCTTTTTTATTTGTATCATTTGAAATCTAATTATTTATAGATTTATTTTTATAGATTAAATTTCTGATGAATTCAATTTTATTCACTGTTTTTGAAAGAACATTGAAACAATTTTCCGTGTTCCTGAGTCAAATACTTACCAAGCAACCAAAAAATTCTACACCCTTGACTCCTTAAACTAGTTAAATGGGACCTCGCTATGCAGTTCTTCCAAATAAAAGAATCATGGACATTCCCTGGGTATTTGGCATTTGCAGAGCGGATCAGCAAAGGGTCATCTGCGATCTATGTAACGACATATAAAAATAATTAAGAAATATATTCACTGAAACAAACACAAAAATACAGATGTAATACATGTGCACGTGTGCACCCTGTGGAAGAAAAAAATGATTCTTTCTAAATAACACACCATTGGAAATTATGAATGTTTGCTGCCCTTCAAAGAAAAATACATGCAAAACTTCATTTAAAACAAGGCAAATTTGAGCATTTACTTTAACTTTGGAAGTTGCATCTTTCGCCTTAATTCATGCGTTGGGCCATATGTCCAAAATATTTAATTTTTTGTTCAATTTATATCATACTTACTCTGTCTTGGGAGGTACAAGGTTTTTGACAAAGGCGTAACTTGGCCATGTAAAGCAAGGGGGCAAACGTTTTTTAAGGATTTTTTTATTCATATTCTGCTATCAAATTAAAACAATGTAAAAATGTACTTTTTAAGAAATAAATGAGAAAATTAAAAAAATCACAATAGCTTTTAATGCAATGTATGTTATTTAGTTTTAACAGAACAAAGAGCTACAGACAGTAATACGCACATACATCCAAACAACACAGATTTAACCAGGCACTAATGAAGGGTAAGGCGCCTTCCTCTGATCTTCGCCTTTGCAGCAAATGCATCAATGACAGCATTTGTATCTATTGGTATGTCTCTTTCGATGTTCAATAACGCCAAGTCTGATAATCTCTCCTGTCCAGTTGTGCAGCGCAGATATAATTTTAGTTTTTTTAACGAGGAAAAGCTTCTTTCACACGATGCAGAGTTTGTTGGGATGCATAAAAAAGTTTTGCACAAAAGATAAAGATTATTAAATTCATTTTTTATATCGTTTTTCTTTATGTATTTAACTCTGTTTTCAAAGTTATCCGTTTCAGCTGAGCTTTTAAATAAACGATTAAATATTTTAACTTCAGCTCGAATTTCTTCTAAATTTAAACCGTACAAATTAGAAACCAGTTCTAAACTTTGATTTTTAGGTTCATTTTCTGTTAAAGCATCCGAAAATGCCACAAGGATGTCAACGTCATTTTCTTTAAATCTGCTTTCCATGTCATTAATAATTATGTCCAAAACTTTTAAAATAATTATCAATCCTAAAGTGGTCTTTCGGAGTAATTGAAGATTGTTGATCTCCTCCTCTTAACTTCTGTGGTACACGCTTCTGTCTTAGAGGGTTAGGCAGATTAAACCCCATAACTTCAGAAAGATTGGAAGTGGCTTTCCACAAGTTTTCGAACTCTTCATCTGTTCTAAGATTTTGTAAGACTGTTTTCGTTTCCTGGACCATTTTTATAACATTGTTATAATTTATTTGTGGCGACTGTAAATATTTAGACAAAATATTCACGTAAGTGAATATTTTTGTTAGTAAGTACAAACAGAAAAAAAATTCAAAATTCTCATTCGAATGTAATAGGGCATTTGCCTCAGACCCATATTTCGGATCATTTTGCACGATTTCCGTTAATGTTTCAATAATTTCATTCATGTTTTCTGACACCGAGCGGAGAGCTTCAGCCCTACAGCTCCAACGAGTATCAGATAACGGTTTTAATGTCGTAGTACTACCTGCTTTTCTATTTCCTACGAGTGTTTCGAAAATTCCGTACCGTTTAGCCGATGCGTGTATTAACTTGTGCAAAGAGCTCAGTATTCCAAATGTGTTTCGAACACTGACCACTTGTTTACTCAAATCCACAACACACAAATTTAATATATGTGCATAGCAGTGAACATAAATAGCAAGTTCATTTTCATCTCGCAGCTTGCTTTGCACACCATTATATGATCCTCGCATAACCGCTGCTCCATCATAACAGTGCGCTCTCATGTCTTCCAATCTTAACCCAAATGATCTTAATGTTTCTTTTATTAAATTAGCGAGTGATTCTACGTCGGCCTTCTGGGTTCTACGAAAACCTGTAAAAATTTCATGTGGTATTAATGCATTGTCCACATAGCGCAGAACAATTGAAACTTGTTCATGTCTACCCAAGTCTTGAGTTTCATCAACAATTATGCTGTAAATTTTGGCCAATTTTATTTCTTTCAATAAACTTTGCAGAACATTTTCCCCATGTGCGCTAAAAATATGTTCTGATATTCCGGATATACATATGAAAATGATTCGGTATTCATTTCTGCCGTAAAAGAGGCCTTCATTCTGATCCAAATCTTTTCCTCAATAATCAACCAATAGCTGTAAAAGATCAAGGAAAATTCCTTGGTCTCACACTTGATAAAAAACTTAAATTTATACCGCACATTCAAGAGCTAAGAAAAAAATGCTTATTGAAATTAACTATTCTTAGAGTGTTAGCAAACACTTCCTGGGGTGCTGATACAGAGTCTCTCTTAAGAATCTATAGGGCTCTCATACGCTCAAAACTTGATTATAGATGCCAAATTTATGGCTCTGCAGCGAAAAGCTATCTAAAAACCCCAGATCCAATACATAATCAGGCGCTGCGCATCTGCACAGGAGCCTTCCGAACCTAACCTATAAATAGCCTTCATATTCTAGCACATGAACAATCTCTAAACAATAGACGTCTCCAACTTTCTTAAAATTTTTACTTTAAAACAAAACCTTCCACTAATCATCCAGTACATCTCCATATTTTTAATCCATCTAATATTGTTTTATTTCGTAATCGCCCTTCGATGACACCAACATTCGGGATTCGAATGCGTCGGGTACTATCAGACTTACAGCTACCAGATTTTAAAACTGTCAACACAAAAAAACAAATTGAAACATGGTGCGAAGTAAAACTTTCTATAATCAATGACTTCTTAAAATTCCCCAAGCAAGCTACTGCCGATTCAGTTTATCAACAAATCTTTCATGAGATCAAAAACAAATATTCTGGTTATAAAGACATTTTTACTGACGGATCAAAAGCAAACGATCACGTCCGCTTTTCCACAATAATTAATAGTCAGATCACCGCAGAAAAACTAAACCCATCTTGTTCAGTATTTACCTCTGAAATAAAAGCTATATTTGCATTTCTGAAATCAATAGCTCAGTCCAACCAAAGAAATGGGTAATAAACACTGAATCAAAAAGTTCAGTGGATGCCATAACTCGCTGCAATAGTAATAGCCACCCTATAGTCATTGACTCATATCATTTGTACAAAAATCTTATTCAAAATAATTTTCACGTTCTCTTTTGTTGGATCCCTGGTCATGTGGGCATTACAGGCAATGAAGCAGCCGATGCAGCTTTCAAAACCGCAAACATCAAGATCGACGATAGTGTTCCTTTTAATGACATTAAAAACGCAATTTCTGAAAGTCTTGACACACATTGGCAGCAGACATGGAATCTTGAAACCCTAAATAAATTACATTCGATCCAACCGTCGGCTAAAGGTTTCAAATCATTACAACTTTCCAGGAGAGAACAAGTTTTATTAACTCGTCTTTGCATCGGTCATACCAAGTTCACCCATAAACATCTCTTATGTCGTGAACCAGCTCCAATTTGTATCAAATGTAACGTCAACCAGACAGTGTTGCATATTTTATGCAACTGCGCAAATTTTAATGAAATACATTTTAAATATTTTAATGATTTTAATCCATGTTTGAAAGACTTCCTGGGGGACCCACCCCATTGCAATTTATACTCCTTCCAAGAGATTGGATTCTCCTTTTTACTTTAGTGTTCGTCTTACCATTATGTGATTTCGTCCCTTTCTTATTTTTCAAGATATTGTTTCATCCATTTTTCCTTATATGTTTTCAACGTTTATATGTTTTTAAGGCTGTCCTTTTTTAATACTAGTACTTGAATGTTTATACTTTTGATTTCAGAATATACTTACTTTTACCTTTTAAACTTATTCTTAAACAAAAAATAAATATATAACAAAAAATTGTTTGGCGCAGTATAGCCCTCAAGGGCTCTTGCGCCAAAAAAACCAAACCAACAAACCAACCAATTAAACAATATACGCCTCAAAATTTCTTAAAATTTGTACTTCTAAACAAAACCTTGCACCAATCACCCACTACATCTACATATTTTTAATCCATCTAATGTTGCTTTATTTCTACACCGGCCTTCGATGACCCCAACAATTGTGATCCGAATGCGTCGGATACTCTCAGACATGCAGTTAACAGATTTCAAAACCGTCAACACAATAAAACTAATTGAACCATGGTGCGAAGTCATATTTTCTATAATCAATGATTTTTCAAAATTCCAAAAACAAACTACTGCTGATACAGTTTATCAACAAGTCTTTCATAAGATCAAAAGCAAATATTCTGATTATAAACACATTTTCACTGACGGATCAAAAGCAAACGATCACGTCTGCTTTTCCACAATAATTAATGATTAAGTTACGGCAGAAAAATTAAACACATCTTGCTCGGTGTTTACTGCAGAAATAAAAGCTATATTTTCATCTCTACAATCAATAGCCCTATCCGTTTAGAAAAAGTGGGTGATATTCACTGACTCAAAGAGTTCATTGGAAGCCATCACTTTCTGCAATAATAATAGCCATCCTATAGTCATCCAGTCATATCTTTTACACAAAAACCTTATGAAAAATAATTTTCAAGTTACCTTTTGTTGGATCCCTGGTCATGTGGGCATTGCAGGCAATGAGGCAGCCGATTCAGCTGCAAGTATCCTGGTCGATAATAGTGTCCCTTTCGATGATATTAAAAACGCCATCGTTTTAAGCCTAAACACATATTGGCAGGGGACTTGGAACTCAGAAATCCAAAATAAGCTGCATTCGATACAGCCCTCCACTAGAGGTTTCGGATCATTAAATATCACCAGGAGAGAACAAGTCTTATTAGCTCGACTTCGCATCGGACATATCAGATTTACCCACAAATATCTCTTATGTCATGAACCAGTTAAAATATGCATTACATGTGATGTAAATCTAACAGTGTTGCACATTTTATGCAGCTTCCCAAATTTTAATCAAATTCGTTATAAATATTTTAATAATTTTAACCTATCTTTCAAGGAGTTGCTGGGGGAGCCACCCCATCGCAATTTGTACTCCTTCCTCCAGGAGATTGGTTTCTCCTTTTTAATTTAGTATTCGTCTTGTCATTATGTGATTTCGTCCTTTCCTTATTTTTCAAGATATTATTTCGTCCATTTTGTCTTTACCTTCAAATTGTTTAAACGTTTATATGTTTTTATCGGCTGCACTTTTTTAATACTAGTACTTGAAGTTTTATGCTTTCTTCTCCAAAATATGCTTTTATTTACTTTATTCTTGAATGAAAAATAAATAGCATTATAATAAAATATCGTTTGGCGCAGTATAGTCCTCAAGGGCTCTTGCGCCATAAAAATCAAATCAACCAACCAACCTAATCGCAGCAGATTATCATTCTTTGAAACATCTGATAGTTTAATACATTTTGTAAATGTGTACAACACTATAATATTTTTCAAAACTTGTGGTTCAAAATATTTTCGTGCTGGCTCTCAAATTAAAATCAGAGAATATTAAACACATTCTGCTAAACTCTTAGCAATTAAATATAAATTAATGTAAAGAATTAAAATTAATGCTTTATTTTCAGAATATAAGAAGGTACTCACTCGGAAATGAAGTGGAATTCCTCCAGGCGGAAAACAATGTTCGATGTCATGCGTTAGGTTCATCACAGTTCCTTTCGACAGTATGAAAATTTTGATAAACTTTCTATCCGAAATATCAAGAGCACTGTCAAGATCTTTGAAAACGTTCCTTTCTACCCTTTCTAAACGTTGAGCTTCTTGTTGGTAATTTAATACAGCGATTGCGGCACCCATCTTTGTTTTGAAGAACGTACGGTAAGAATTACGTTAGAAAAATCCTGGCCTTAATTTACCGTATGGATACGTTTTAGCAGACGAATCTTTCGTACGGAAAAGAAGGGCAGAGACTAGCGGGCTTGTTGCGTACGTAAAAATGACGTCACGGGTGGGCGTTGCATGCGGTAAACTTTTACGTACTGGGTAGAGATTAGGCCTTCAGAACATTTATTTACGATCACTAAGGATACTTTAAATGGCGAAAATTGTATTTTTAATGTCTTTTACAGAATATTGTGATATTTTGTAATTATTATTTTTTTTCTAATCTAATGATTAAAAAAGTATTTAGTATCATCTTTTGTAACATTACGTGTAGTAGGAAAGTATGAAAAGTAATTTTGTTTTTAAATGAAAATTTTGTTTATTATCAAACTTCAAGCTCTCTGCGGCACCTCAAGATGTTGTAGTAAAGCAACGAAATTTCTTCTCCTATTTTTTTTAACTTAATTGACAACTTTTCCCCCTACGGCAAAACAAAAAATTAAAAGAAAAATTTAAGGTCATTTTCGTTCCACCCTGCTGTGCGCCTTATCGCTTCTTTTAAAGAAATTTTGAAGAAAGGAAAACACTTTTGCTGGCTCCAATTAGCTTCCGGAAATAAGTCTTCTGTAGTTCTTTGACATCAGGCCTGTCTTCATATCTTCAGTACACTTGGCGAAGTTGTTACGATTCAGCTTTCTTATTTCCATTTTGGATATTCAGGACTCGCCGTCTGATAAACTAAATAACCATGAAACCACCTTTCATTCACTAACTCCAAAACAAACCACATGGAGTGCGCTAGCGGCCCCTAACCATACTGGTTCAGTGAGGAATTAAATCAAATGAAGTTTCCGCACTAAGAACTAATTTAATTAATGCCCTTTAAGTCGCAGAGTGTAATTGAAGGGAAACAATACTTGTAGTTGAAATTATCTTTCTTTATTATTTTCATGGTGATAATATTGCAGGCAATGGGACAGCTGATTCAGCTGCCAGAGCTGCAAGTATCCTAGTCGATAATTGTGTCCCTTTCTATGATATTTTAAAACGCCATCGTTGCAAGTCTCAACACGTATTGGCAGCGGACGTGGAATGCAGAAATCCAAAATAAATTGCTTTAGATCCAGCCCTCCACTAGAGGTTTCGGATCATTAAATATCACCAGGAGCGAACAAGTCTTATTAGCTCGACTTCGCATTGGACATACCAGATTCACCCATAAACATCTCTTATGTCATGAACCAGTTCCAACATGCATTACATGTGATGTAAATCAGACAGTGTTGCACATTTTATGCAACTGCCCAAATTTTAATCTAATTCGTTGTAAATATTTTAATAATTTTAACCCATCTTTGAAGGAGTTGCTGGGGGAGCCACCCCATCGCAATTTGTACTCCTTCCTCCAGGAGATTGGATTCTCCTTTTTAATGTAGTGTTTGTCTCATCATTATGTGATTTCGTCCTTTCCTTATTTTTCAAGATATTGTTTCGTCCATCTTTTCTTTATCTTCAAATTGTTTAAATGTTTTCAACGTTTATATGTTTTTATCGGTTGCACTTTTTGAATACTAGTACTTGAAGTTTTATGTTTTCTTCTTCAAAATATGCTTTTAGTTACTTGACTTTATTCTTGAATGAAAAATAAATAGCATATAATGAAATATCGTTTGGCGCAGTATAGCCCTCAAGGGCTCTTGCTCTATAAAAATCAAATCAACCAACCAACCAAAATTTATGATTTTTTCTGATGCGCTGTCTAAATGCCGAAGTTTACAAATGGTTATAATTGATTTATGGGTTCTTAACCCGAGAAAACGCGCGCTATAACTACATACGTTAGAACGCGCAGTGCGTCTCCCAGTTCCGGTTACCTGTTTTTGTAAAATAATACTAACAAAAACGTTTTAAACCACAATTGATGCAATTTTAATGAGAAAATGATCACTGTATGAACGTAATACAAATAAATATTTACAGAAAATACTTACAGTTTATTCATATTCCTTGCAAAAATAAATCGTGTGCTCTCTGCAGATATTTTTATTACACCTGGTACAGCAAATTGCAGATTTTCTGTCCTTTTTGCTTGGGCAAATGTGGCATCTTTTCTTTTGGCTACATTTTTGTAGTTTTTTTGGTGGATCACTATCCTGACTGGGAGAACAGTGCTCGATGAGCTGTTGCCTCAGTTTTCGAGGAAGTGATAGTTGCGTGCTTCTCTCTTGAATTTGTTCTTTTATCAGCTCCAAAGCAAGTTCTTTCAAAAAATGTCGTCGACTTTTGACTGCTGTTTGGCTTTTGGCTGATAATAAGAGCACACGAGCATGTATAGCCGCTGGTTTAGAACAGAAAAAAGCACCACCATTGGCCATCTTTTACTAATTCGTGCAGTAGAAAAGTTTGCAGACATTTCATCTACGACATCAACAGCTCCCTTCGTAAGATTGTAAAAGGTTATGATCTCAGGCTTTTTTGCATCTCCAGTTGATGGATCTATTGAATCATCATAGTGCATTGTTGAGATGACATTTACACATTTATTCTTTTTGGGAACATACGAAACTAATGTCATGTGTTTCTGGAAGCCGAACAAAGAGGAATGTACTTCTCTATTTTTTTCCTGTGATAAACTCCTTGGGTAATTCTCGTTTATTTTTTCTAATTGTTCCCACAAGCGTAATTTTTTTCTTTAGTAGGTCCTTGGCCAAATTATAGCTTGTGTACCAGTTATCAACGGTTAGGTTTCTTCCACAATTTGCGAATTTTTCTGTTAGTCTCTTTACGATTTCATCACCAGAATTATTTGTCTTATACGGGCCATCAGGTTGTTTACCCGCATAAATTTCTAAATTCCAAGTATAAAAGGTTCTGGAATCTACAAGAGCAAATACTTTTATGCCATATTTGGCAGGTTTGTTGGGGATGTATTGACAAAAACTGCATCGTCCTCTGAAAGCTTCAAGTTTTTCATCAATTGTTATGTATTCACCCACAGTATAGCAATTTTGGCAGTTGTTTACAAAACTTTCAAACATACCTCTTATTGGTGCGAGTTTGTCTGTCTGTCTTTTCTCGGCACGGTCTGTAATATCATCAAAACGTAAGCATCGTAATAGGAACAAAAAATGCTTCTGAGACATGGTTCGATGGAAAATGTCCAGGCCTGTTCCATCCGTAGCCCAGAGATCTTTGACATTCACATGCAAGGATTTGTGAAGGCCTCCTAAGTACAAAAGACCAATCAGTGCTTTAATTTCTATTATTGAAGTTTCTTTGGCATCACGATCTCTGTCAAAATTATGTGCTATAGTCTCTATAAATTTATTTGTGCAAGCTACGATATTCAATAGGATACTATCATCAATCAGCAGCTGCCAGGAATCTAATACGGAAGAAACTTTTTTTGCATCACCAATGTTTCCTGGTAATTTTAGAATAACATTGTGAGAAGGGATTCTTACATTTTGACGGTTTTTAATTTTGCTCCATTTTGTTCCGTCTTTGCCAACGTAGCAGTTTTGAGACAAAATGTCTGTGCTTTCATATAAATCTTCATCAGAATCAAGATCATCCTCTGAAGAAGAATTGTGCTCGCTAAAGATTTCATCATCATTTATTTCTTCCTCATCGGTTGGTATATCTCTAAGCATATCTTCAAGTCTTTTCATTTCATCCTTATAAGACAAGTAGCGCTTCATTTTACTTTCGAAACTCAAAAACAGCAAAAAAGAAAAAATTGGGACTGAATGCACGAGCAGGCGCGTCGGGTCTGCTAGACCCTAACATCAAAATTACCTACAAACGTGAAATTCTACAATGTGCAATTCTCAACCTTCAGAAAGTGGTTGATCTTGACTACAGCTACTGCGGACTTGGACCACTTTCAACGAAAGGGGAGAATTCTACGCTTTAGTTTTTGACAGAGCGGGTCTCTCAGACCCAACGCGATTGCTCGCGGGTTAAATAATTAAGTTCACAAATGTAAATAGTTACTTTTGAACTCTTAAAATCAATTTTGCTCCGTACCAAAAAAACAAACTAGTGAGTTGTGGCCATGGTGAAACTTTCTCTCATATGTATCTTATAAATTCTTGGATGGAACGTGCAATCATAAGCAAAAAATTTTGTAATTCGAAAAAGTAAAAATATTTCAATAAAAGGGAAATTTGTGGTTGTAATTCATTAGCCTTAATTTTTTGGCACTGAGGCCTACGCGTGGATAATTTTCTTGTGTTTTGAATGAGTAAAGAGTAGAAGGGTCATGATTTAGAAGATATTTGATATTTTGAGATTTAAGATGAGGTTATCCCTTTGAACGTACAATGGAATCGGTATATATAATCTACTGCACCATTTAGAGTTCAGTTTTTATCAAAGTTTACAAGCAATGGAAACAAAACATTAGGATGTCGCCCATGGCGCCAAAGGAATAAAAACTTTAAAAATATTTGCTGTTCTATTGGCAAAAGAGTGGATGCATTTCTAAATTGGGTTTTTAAAAAAACAAAACATGTTCTCAAATTTTCTACGAGCGAAAACTTTAATACGAAAAATCTCAGCCATGAATATTCCAATTGAAGAAGAAAAAAAATGAGGAAAACTTACTTGCAGCTGGCTTCCCGAATTTCTCGCCAAAATGATTTTTTTGGACAGGTTGTTTGGCGTCATAATCAAAGTAGTTAAAGTAGTTCGTACGAACGTGTGTGTGGACAATGTAATTTGATCGCCTTTTCCGGCTTCTTCAATGAGTTCAAGAGTTTTATTTGAGCATAAGTTTTTAAGCCCGTTGTGATTTATTTCAACAATTGTTTCGCCGACTTGAATGTATTTATGAGCAGTTGATGGATAAGTTGGACTTTTAATTTTTAGCAGTTCCAGCCTGAGAAAGGAAAGAAGAAGAAAAATGTTAGCACTTAAGTAGAGTAAGCATGCGCTTATTATTTTTTACAGATTATAAAGTTAATTAAAATAAAAACGAAATTGGCATCAACTTTGTCAAAATTAGGTGTATCCGAAAGTGATAGCACACGACTGTGAGTAGAGGTAGGGAAAGGAAGATAAATCTGATTGAAGAACGCACTTGCTCGAGATGAATGAATGCACACAACCACATGTATGAACTTGAGGTCGACCAGCAGTGTCGTCCAACGGGCTGTGACTAAAGAACGTAAAATTGCTTGTTTTCCAGCGAGAGAAGGTGTTGGAATTTGTCATGTGAAGATGCTAACGAAAGCTGAAAACACTCACTAACAACAAGTCCTATGCAGAAGTGGCAGAACTCTTTCTGAAAGAGACAGGAATCGACAAAAGTGATCCTTGATTTGCTCACGATTACATTTTCCTCGTTTGCGTTTTGTGAATGATGCTGACCAGATCTTTTGTGCAAATAGACCACGTCAGAACCTGACGCAGACTGATCTGTAGCTCGTTAGTAGGAGGACAGCAGTTTTGTCAAACTCATTTCAGATGGTTGCTTGTGTTTACCAAGGTTGTTTGTGATCGTTCATCAATAAGATATCTCTTTTTTAACTCACCTCTTTTAGTTGAAGAAAATAAAAATTATTATTTTTCCCATCTCGATTGCGCCAGAGGATGAGCATTTGCTGCACACATTCCACTCGTTTCACTGGCTCTACGACAGTTCATTTGCTCAGCCATTGGATGACAATCTCAGTTTACCATTAAAAATGACTTAACCCACCGAAGCGGTTTTTTTTTGTCATTACATACTTTACAGTTATCTTCCCAGTTGGTATGTCACGTGGCGTCGTCGGGAGATTTTAAACTATTTTTTTTCTTTTGTTTAAGCCTGATGGTTGAATATGCGTCATTAGACACAACTTTTATTTTCTAGGCAGACTGGGCAATGCCGGGTAACGCAGCTTGTCTTCTATATTAAGAATAGTTTTCCCCCGGTTCCACGGTGACCACGTCGTATTTAAGGTATAGGTAATCTGAGGCCATGTATAGTGGGTCATTCCAGTGAACATGGTACATTTCAGTTTTCAAAACTTTTTTTTTTCAAAGTCATCTAATCCAACAAAAATTAATGGCAAAAGGGTTTAATTTATCTGAATTATAAAAATTAATTAGCTCAACTTGGTATTAATATCCAGTTTTCACAGTTCTTTTATCAGAAATGAAAGATTTTGTCCACTCTGTTACACATTTAAAAACAACAAATTCAAAAATTTAAATTATTTTTTGAATTTTTTTGTTTAATATAAACAAATGGAACATATCTTTTATACAAATGCTTAAAATGTCATTGTAAAAGGCACATTTAAGTTTTATTGCTAATTATCTTACTCTAAAATACAAAATTTTAAAAAATTATTTGCAAACGTTAGATTATTTACATGAAACAAACTTGAAAAAAGATTGAAGTTGGATTATTCTAGTTAGTAATTGTGTACTTCTATGCAAAGTTAACCTTTAAATTAAATATTTAAAAAAAATAATAATAAAATCAAATCAAATCAGCCCCCCCCCCGTGTCCGTTTACCTTGTCGTGGTGGGGGGGCTTGCGGTGTGGTGAGTTCGGGGCGAGCTCTTGGGAGGAGTCGTGAACCCCCAGTTGCTCAAACAGAATATCGGCGGGAAGGGACTTTTGTTCCCTTCCTTCCCTCATCACACTTACCAAATGCGGACGAAAACCCCTAAGCCAAGGTGTGTCAACCGTGCCTATGGCTGCGTGGTACCGGGGGTAGTCGGTGCCTCAAACGGGAGGCTTCAGGGATAGCAGGCGAACCCTGTCGTACGCAGCCTTACCTCTGTGTAGGGGGGCTACACAGGGGCTAGACCCCACTTTTCCCCCTAGTTCTCTGGTTTTTTTATGGATATAAACACTAAGAACACCTCTCCCCCTTGTGGGGAGCGTCAGACTGTATATTCGAGCTTAGCAAAATTCTTTATAATTAAACGAAGCGACCCAAATTTAAATTTTACAAAAATATCTCCCTTTGTTATCAATAAAGCCTTAAGTCATCAGATAGGTGAATTTCAAACTGTTAAAAAATTACGAAATGGTGAACTTTTAGTCGAAATTAAAGATACCCAACAAGTTTCAAAAATAATGTCAATAAAACAAATTGGATCATACCTAGTCACTGTCTCAGAACATTCAACACTAAATTTTTCACGCGGAATAATTTCTGAACCTGATCTTCTCTATACCTCAGAAAGTGAAATATTACAGGAAATGAAAGACCAACACGTGAGTGGAGTTAAAAGGATCTCCATCAAACGTAACGGCGAGATGATAAACACAAAACACATTATTTTAACATTCAGTACACCCGTCCTCCCGCAACGAGTTAAAGCCGGCTATCTCTCTTGTCCAGTTCGCCCTTATATTCCAAATCCGCTCCGGTGTTTCAAATGCCAGCGATTTGGACATTCAAAACTTTCGTGCCGTGGTATTGAAACCTGTGCCAGATGTGCAGAGCCCGGTCACGATAGCAATAACTGCTCTAAAACATTCAAATGCGTTAACTGTAAAGGGGATCACCCTTCATATTCCAGATCTTGCTCAAAATGGCTATCAGAAAAAGAAATCCAGGTTATTAAAACAACCCAAAAAATTTCTTATCCAGAAGCAAGAAAATTAGTCGACTCTCGCACACCCACAGTAGGAATTTCCTACTCTGCAGCAGTAAAAAAGATCTTAAAATCAGCAAGTACTCAGACAGAAACACAAACTGTTAATAATAACACTTCGCTAAACTCCACAACACAGACAAATAAACAAACGTCTTCCTCTAGCAGTAAAACACAAACCAAAAAATCCACCAATGCAAATATGAATAACACTGCTGTTGAACCATCTAAGAAAACTGTCGAAAAAAAGAAAATTCTCGCACGCGCAAAACTTGGGGTATCCTCCAAACAGAGATCTCCAAAACATTACAATTTTAAAAAGGAGGACTTCTTGCTTACCAGCAAGAAGGTTAAGCTAACAAAATCTCCTCCTCTTCCCTCTGACGAAGAAGTCAAGGACATTGAGTTTGAGGAAACTCCCCCAACCGATGATGAAGGTTGGGTGGAGGATCTTCCTGCCTCTTGATGTGCTTCTCTCTCTTTGGCCGTTTTTCCTCTTCTTTCTTCTTCATGGCCCTGAATATTCTCTCTTGGAATTGTCAGAGTTACTCGCATAATGTCACAGACATCAAATATCTTGTCGAATATCACCAACCGGCCATATTCTGTTTGCAGGAAACATTCCTGTCGCCTGTTGAGAAACCGAGGTTGAAAGGTTTTGACATATACCGCAAGGACTGCTTGTCAGGTGACCGTCGTTGTGGAGGAGTGGCATTGCTAATCGCTAATGATTATGCATCTAGCCAGCTCAATATCAACACATCTCTGCAAGCAGTAGCTGCGCGCGTTCACCTTCACTCGCTGTTCACAGTTTGTTCTGTATATATCCCACCTTCCTATGACTTAAGAAGCGTGGAGTTGCAGACACTGGTTGATCAACTTCCTCCCCCATTCGTCATCTTGGGGGATTTCAATGGCCATAATCCTCTCTGGGGGAGTCCAGACTCCAACAGTAGAGGTTTAACAATAGAAAATTTTATTGAAGACAATGATCTTTGCATCCTTAATAACGGTGAAAACACTTATTTTCATCTTTCTATCCAATCTTACCATGCCATCGATCTCGTAATATGCTCACCTTCTTTTCTGCCACGTTGGGATTTTCAGGTGGAGGGTGGACTCTACTCCAGTGGCCACTTTCCAATCAGGATAACCTCTACTGGACGCTGCGGCCATCAGCAGCATCAGCAAGCTCGACTTCGCATTGATCGAGCTGATTGGGCAGCATTTACCCAGTTGGCAGAAATTAAATCAGAAGACGTGACTGATATTGATATCGATGTAGCGGTAAAGCGAGTAACCGACATCATCTTAAACGCAGCTAACGCTGCTATACCAAAAACCACTAAAAGCAGGATCAAGTATCCTAAGCCTTGGTGGAACTTCGATTGTCAGGAGGCTCATAAGGCACAAAGAAAAGCATGGAGCACTTTTCGTCGGTATCCGACCACACAAAATCTTGTGGCACTTAAACGAGCTCGTGCTGAAGCTCAGAGGATTCGACGAAAAAGCCAGCGGGACTCTTGGCAGGCCTATGTCAGCACAATCTCGACGTCCACCCCATCTAAGACAGTGTGGGGTAAAATCAAAAAAATTTCTGGCAACTACAATACGTCTTGTGCTCCCATTCTGGAGAATAACGGTCGTATTTTATCCGATCACAAAGAGGTGGCTGACTTCATGGGGACTTATTTGGCAGAAGTCTCCAGTGCAAATAACTATTGCTCAAAATTTTTAACCATCAAATCACGCAAAGAACAAAAAGTTCTAGATTTTAATTCAAACATTTTTAATCAATACAACACAAAATTCACCCTTCAAGAACTGAATGCAGCCTTACAAAAATCAAAAAACACATCACCAGGTCCAGATGAAATTCACAATAGTATGTTAAAACATCTAAGCAGGACCGCTTTAGAACATATTCTGCATCTTTTCAATAGAATTTATTCGGAACACAGATTCCCAAAATCCTGGTGTCAAGCAACAGTAATTCCTATCCTTAAGCCCAATAAACCATCTGAAAAACCTGAGAGCTATAGACCTATAGCTCTCACTAGCTGCCTATGTAAAATAATGGAACGGATGGTCAACTCCAGGCTGATATACATTTTGGAGTCGCATCATCTGCTATCTCCATATCAAAGTGGATTCAGACGTGGTAGATGCACAATAGACAACCTATTGCTTCTCGAAACATCAATAAGAGAAGCATTTCTCAAACGAAAACATCTCGTGAGCGTATTTTTTGACATTGAAAAAGCATATGACCGTACCTGGAGATATGGGATCCTAAAAACCCTGCACGAGTATGGGTTACGAGGCAATCTCCCCATCTTTCTCTCTAATTTTCTAAGAGACCGAATTTTTCGCGTACGTGTCAAGTCTGTTCTTTCAGATGCATTTATTCAAGAAGAAGGAGTTCCCCAGGGAAGCGTACTAAGCGTAACTCTTTTTGTAATTGCAATCAACAGCTTAATCGAACAACTGCCTCCCGCTGTCAAAGGTACCATGTTCGTTGATGACTTTCAAATATCTTTCTCTTCATCGAGCATGAGTATCATTGAAAGACAACTTCAAATGGCTATTAATAAAGTAACACAATGGGCGGAGGAAAATGGTTTTACTTTCTCTGTTCAAAAAACTTTCTGTATCCACTTCTGCCGTAAAAGAGGTCTTCATCCTGATCCAACACTTCTCCTTAACAATCAACCAATAGCTGTAAAAGATCAAGGAAAATTCCTCGGTCTTACACTTGATAGCAAACTCAAATTTATACCGCATATACAAGAGTTAAAAAAGAAATGTTTACTAAAATTAAATATCCTTAAAGTCTTATCGAACACTTCCTGGGGTGCTGATACAGAGTCTCTCTTAAGAATCTACAGGGCTCTAATACGCTCAAAACTTGATTATGGATGCCAAATTTATGGCTCCACGGCAAAAAGCTATCTGAAAGTTCTAGATCCAATCCACAATCAGGCACTGCGCATCTGCACAGGCGCTTTCCGAACCTCACCTATTAACAGTCTTCATATTCTTGCTCATGAACAATCTTTAAACAATAGACGCCTCAAACTTTCATTGAACTTCTACTTCAAAATAAAACCTTATACTGATCACCCTTTACACCTTCATATTTTTAATCCATCTAATGTTATCTTATTTCTTCATCGTCCTTCTGCAACCCCAACATTCGGGATCCGAATGCGCCGGGTGCTTTCTGATTTGCAACTGTCAGATTTTAATACTCTCAATACAATAAAACTGATTGAACCATGGTGTGAAGTAGTTCCACCTACCATCAATGACCTCGCTAAATTCTCTAAAGAGACTACCTCCAATACAGCCTACCAACAAATATATTATGATACAAAATGCAAATATTCTGATTATCATGACATTTTCACTGACGGATCAAAAGCAAACGATCACGTCGGCTTTGCTGCAATAATAAATGGTCAAGTTACCGCTGAACAATCACACCCATCTTGCTCTGTTTTTACAGCAGAAATAAAAGCCATATTGATATCTCTACAATCAATAACCCAATCCGCTCAAAAAAGTGGGTGATATACACTGACTCAAAGAGTTCAGTGGAAGCAATCACCCACTGCAACAATAACAGCCATCCCATAGTCATTCAGTCTTACCATTTATACAAAAGTCTTACACAAAATAATTTTCATGTACTCTTTTGCTGGATCCCTGGTCACGTAGGCATTGCCGGCAATGAAGCCGCTGATTCAGCTGCCAAAGACGCAAATATCCTAGTTGATGACAGTGTCCCTTTAGTTGACATTAAAAACGCAATATCTGAATGTCTTAACACGCATTGGCTACGGACCTGGAATCTCGAAACACAAAACAAATTACATTCGATCCAGCCATCGACTAAAGGTTTCAAATCATTACAACTTACCAGGAGAGAACAAGTTTCGTTAACTCGTCTTCGCATCGGCCATACCAGGTTCACCCATAAATACCTCTTATGCCGTGAACCAACTCCGATTTGTATTAGATGTAAAGTCAACCAGACAGTGTTGCATATCTTATGCAACTGCCCAAATTTTAACCAAATACGTTTTAAATATTTCAATAATTTTAATCCATCTCTGAAAGACTTGCTGGGGGACCCACCCCATCCCAATATATACTCCTTCCTCCGGGAGATTGGCTTCTCCTTTTTAATTTAGTGGTTGTGTCGTCAAAATGTAATTTTATCCGTTTTTCTTGTTACTGAAGGCTCTTTGACAACCTATTGTTTCAAACCCTTTCATAAATTTTTTAATATTTACAGGTTTTTTACTACTTGTTTTAAACTACTTTTGTTTATACCTTCCTCTCCAAAACATTTTTACTTTTATCATACCCTGGTTTTTTATTTATGTATAAATTCTAAAGTAAAAAATCGTTTGGCGCAGTATAGCCCTCAAGGGCTCTTGCGCCATTAAAAATAAGTAAACCAACCAACCAACCAAATCAAATCAGATAAAATATTCCTGTAACAGAGTAGACACTATTATTGAAGATAGAAGTAAACTCGATGTTTAAGCAGAGAAAATAGATAGACAGTGTTTCATTTTTTAAAATTTTGTATTTAATTCAATTTTTCCTGTTTTGCATGGCAAACGTAAATTTTCGTCAAGAACAAAGATGTTTCTTTTTCTCGCAAAATCATCTCTATAAAGAAATTGTCCATTTCCTGTTGTGGCCATTTGGTGAACTTCTTCGACTGATTTTATTTCTTTATCTGTAATTTGGAATTATATTATGCTTGTGCAATTGTTCAACATAGAAAAAAAAAAAAGATCAGCATTGGAAACATCTCTACCGGAAGCTACCAATCGGTCAGCTGACCGTTTTAAAGCTGCACCAATGCAATTAGCTGCGCCCTTTCCGTGATTACCTTCAAAAAAGTTCCATGTTCCCCATTTAAAGTATTTTGACACATCTATCAAACAAATGAATTTTTTTGCTTGTACTGATTAAAGGGACCATCAGAAAAAAAAAACCACATTTACAGCATATTCATTTTTCATTGCATTTAAAACTGCCTCTAAATGCGCCTAGATAGCAGCAGGACCATGATCTAAATTAGATCAGACTGTGCCAAACGACACTGGTTTTTGATTTGCAAAATACACGACACCAGTGTTAAGGCTTACTTGGTTTCTTGAACCACCAAAATGAAAGCTTTGAACTTCTTCACTTAGCTTGCAATTATAATTTTCGCTAAAATCAATGTGAATAACAGCTTCGTTTTTTAAGAGTCTCTATACATTACAACTCTTCAAAACTTAACAATTTAGTTTCTTTTATTATTTTTGTAACTTCTTTTTCTTTATCATCAGTTGCTTTTTTTTTGCCAATTTTACTTTTTTTCGCATCCATTCTTCGCAATGTATAACTGTGTCTGCAGTAACTAATGCATTCTTATTTAAAGGAACTAATAAATCTTTACAGTTCTGGCAATTGCCATACATGCACAGTTTTGAAGTTTTACTACAAGTTATACTTTCAACTAATTCTTCAGGAATTGTTGTGCTTACCATTTTTAATTTGTATAAAGCTACAAGTTTATGCTTACTGTGCTGCCAGCACAATCAAGTGTCTCTGTCTTTAACATTTGGATGCAGAACGTTGAATTGGCGGTACTGTGCAAACGTTTGATAGCTACATCTTCCTCTTTCTTGCTTGTACTTTTTATGCAGATTTGAAATAGTATCAAGTAGATACCTGTTTTATCTCTTAACTTAGTACCTTTTTTGCCCGCCGTAGCTCTACTGACATCATCCCGATTAAAAGAAATTCAATTATATTCATATTATTAGCCTTCCTCAAGGAGTGCTTTGAGTACATTAATCTCCCTTTTAGACCAAAGCACCTAAGACTAAGTGCTCGCATGCACCGAAACTTTTTCATAAATACAGCAAATGATTGAAGTTCAGATTTTGTTTTACTGTTGCCCGATGGCATTTAAGCATACGGTACTCGAATTTGGACATGTAAATAACATGCGCTCTTCATTGGTCGAATTGTCTGTCAATCAATCGCCTTTCGCTGGAAGTGATGCGAGATCGTTAAGTCCGAATGTAACCATCGTGTTATGGGATGTTTATTTTTCATTTTTGAGAAATAAATTGTTTTGCTATCTTTTTACGTTTCTCGAAAGCATAGTGGCCGCAATTTTGTTCTGATTTTAAAAAGAAGGTTATGTTTGAGTGGGAACTATTTTGTTGTTGACATTGTGGATTTCGGTTGCTTGCGATTCGAGTATGCTTCTTCATTATCTTTTTCTTTAATGAATTTTATGCATGGATTGGATCATTAAGAATATTCATTTTTATCTTATTGTTCAATCAATGCTAAGGTGAAATTTGCTAGAAAATAATCTTATTATAATTGTTTTACAACGTTACTATGAATCGTTATACCAATTGAAACTCGAGTGATGCAATAACTAGAAGCAAAAACTTAAAAGAAACATTAAAAAGACGATGATTTAAAGGCCTGCAAAATAGCTTAGAAAAGTTATGTGGAATAGTTTGCTAGACATATCCTTTAAAGTATATTTAATCTCCGTTCACGCTGTCACAAACTTTAACGCTGATTTAAAGCTAGAATTGCGTCATCATTATGTGCTAGTAGGGGCTTGTGTGTATCCGCGTTTTGTATCTCTGAGGGCGTCTATAGGAGAGGCCCCCCCCCATAGAGCATGCCCCCCCCCCAATTGACCACAATATCCATCCTTTGTTGTTGAAATTTTTTATGTATAAAGTGTAAACAATTACAATAATTGATTCAATTCATGAATTATCTTGAGTTGTAAAGGTTGCAACTTTTTTTTTAAATATGGTATGTGTTTTCTGAAATCCTGTGATTTGACGCAAATGAACCCGTTTTTAAAGTAAGTTCTGGTTTAGTTAATCTTTAAAAAAAAAAAAAAAGAGGTACGCAACCACAGATAAAAAATATATTGAACAACCACCATGTTTAAAAAAATCTTTGAAAAAAAATCAAGGTATTCAAAGTTAAATTAAGTATTTTAAAAAAAGAACGAAGGAAAAAAAAAACTAACCAGCAAACGAACTTTTGACCTAATGGGCATGAATTTCTCGTGTTCCACTTAGTATTTGTTTTCTTTCAAAATTCTTGGACCCAAGTATCTATGTCCACCGCGGACGTGACGATGCTTCTTATTAAGATCTTTTCATCATTTTCTACAATAATATTGTGAAACTTAGCAGGTAGATGTTCGCTTTTTATTTTCATGGAGAACGAGAGCGCATCCATATCGGCCATCTCAGAACAACATGGCGCGCGTTTCAGCGGCGGCAGAGCGAGAGGCATTTAACTGACAGACGATTCGACCAATGAAGAGCGCGTGTTATTCACATGTCCAAACTCGAGTACCCTATGCTTAAATGCTTCCCGATGAGTATTTTTCATTTAAAGCACTCACTAACGTAGCATGCTGCAGAAATAACTTTCGAAACAACTTCTCTGCATTGCCATTTCGAATTCCTATATTGTATTGCTTAAGCAACATTTTTGTTGAAGATTCCGGAGTCAAATTTATTTTATTTGGTGTAGTATTAATATTATTTGCCAACCGAAAAATTCTTTTCTTGTATTTTTCTCGTGACTTCTTCAAAGATTCATTTTCTCTTTTTAATTTTAACACTTCTCTGGCATGGTTTGTTTGATTAAGCTTCCTTAATTTTGGTTATAACTCCTTAATTCTACTGAAGTTTGTGGAAATGATGTTTCAGGAATTCCTGTATCACTGGTGATACATTTACTTTTTGATCTTTCTTGTCTTTTTACCTCACGCCACTTTTTCCTCTGTGCTCGTTTTGATCTTTTACTTAAAGTATTAACAAGCTTTTTACTTAAATGATATCTGAAATAGGGTGGGCCGAAAAACCCCGATTTTCGAAATCGGTTTGCGGATAGGGCGGAATTTTGGCCAAATGGCTTCAACATGACGTAAAAAAAATTTCAGCTCGATCACTTAACTCCTTCTGCTGCCGCCGGAGCCCTAAAATTTGGTAAAAATGACCAAAAACTAGGATTTTTTGACAAGTTTTAAAATTAATTGGTTTCCTTAAATTGGTTTGCGGATAGGGCGGAATTTTGGCCAAATGGCTTCAGCATGACGTAAAAAAAATTTCAGCTCGATCACTTAACTCCTTCTGCTGCCGCCAGAGCCCTAAAATTTGGTAAAAATGACTGAAAACGGGAATTTTTTTGACAATTTAAAAAAAGTTGCTAAGAATGTTGCTAAAATAATTATAGTGCTTAAAAAAGAAGAAAATATGGTAAAGTTAGTATAAATAGTATTTATAAATATATTTTGTCATAAAATCCTCAAAAAAATTTTGAAAAATTACTAAAATAGGCAAAAAGTAACATTACAGTTCGCAGTGCGAAACTTATTTAATATTTATTTTCAATTAGTGTTTACATACCATTTATATTTATACGTCTGCAAGGAGGCTTGAGTTAACAGCTGAGGCGAGCTTTTTACTCCGGTGAAGTGACGTATGAACTCTTTGATATAAATTGTGGCATTTTCTTTCGCGATTTTAAAGTGGCGAGCACAAATCCGTGCCTTGCGTCTGATCCACACACAAAAGACGCAGCTTCTGTTACTAACTTCACCATCCTTTCTACACTCTGAGTATGAGATGGATAACACATGATGTTACTGGTTTCTTCAGGAAAAGCAGACATCTGTATGTTGTGTTTGATCTCTTCTATGCTCAGATGTTTCGTGAGAGGAGGTTCTGTCAGAATGCATTCAGACCAGTCAATCATATCAGTGTATGAAGACGCATCCAATTTGAGGTTTTGTGGAACACAAAGCCTTCTGGGAGACTTCATAGTCGAATTTGTTCGTGCTTTAAGTATTCTTCGCCATCCCAGTTGTCTTATATTCGGGTGAATGTCCGTAATGAAACTTATGAGCAAATTTTCGGGGTGGCTAAACCACGCGTTTCTCCTGATGACTGGATCTATCACCATTCTAGCCTTTTCGTCCAAGAAACGAGAAAAAGAAAGCATCTTCCAAAGGTGTCTTGCTCCGTCCGAAATCGATGGTTTGCACTTGACTGAAAACCACACTAATGCATAAACTTTCATAATGTAGGCTACGATTGTCACTAAAGACTCAGTAGGAGTGCTAGTTGCTAGATAGACACGCAAAATTCTGCTTGCTGCTGTTAACCACCTAGCGTGATGCAATTTTCCCGGATTCAGTTCGGCCAAACGCTGGGGACACCTTCCTGAAGACACTGCTTTGCAGATTTCCAAAAAATACTGCTGATCACTACTTAAATCTTGTACCTGTTCTAATTTCAAATCCTGGATCCAGCGCACTGAGACTGGAGAAAATTTCGCAACAGGCATGGTTTCACAATTTGATAACAATTTTCCAATTGGTCCTTGATAAGTCTCTGGCCCTGTTGTTCTGCCATCAAGAGTTTCAAATAGATGACGAAGAGGCAATTCGTTAGTGTGAAGAATGCAGATAATTCTTTGAAGAGGTTTCTGAATGGCTTTCTCAATAAGCGACATAACCCCATTTGTGTGGCCAGTGTTTGTTACTGTACCATCAGATCCTATGACAGCAATATCGGATAAGTCCATTTTGTGTTCACGAATGAAACTGAGCATCGCTTTACTGATAGATTTCCCCGTACCCGCAGAAGGAGTTACATGTCCAAGGTACCTTGATTCAGGTTCTTCAACAAGGACAATATGTTCTTCTTTCTGTGTGGTCCGATAATATGTATCGTCCTGTTTCCTTTCAATCACCAACATGCTGTCAATTCTTCCATCAAAATATATTGCCTTCAATTTCTTTTGCTGAAGTGTTGTGGAAGTCTCCTTTAAAATATGTTTAGAGAGACTTTGTTTTTCCCTTTGAATTTTGTTTGGGTCAATAACCTTTTCTTTATTTTCAGGGGTCACCACCCCGATGTCTTCAAGAAGAGAAGAAGCCAGAAGAGCAGCGTCTCTTTTAGATGTTTGTGTCCTGAAGACTGCACTAGAAAAATTGGGCAATTTAAACCTCTGTTGTGTCACGGGAACATAAACTGATCGCTGTACCTTTCTCGATGGCTGAAAATCTGTGTCCGAGTCCGTTTCACTTTGATTATGCACAACATGCTCCTCGTCCTCAAGCTCACTCAAATCGGGAACAATTATATCTCGCTGACTAGTTTCTTTATTTTTTGATTCTCTCTCTTCTCTTTTTGTATCACGTTTATGCCTTTTGCGGAGCCGATTGGTTTCTTTATGGTCAATTTTTTCAACAACCATTTTCCTCTCAGATCGTTGATCAAGGAGAAAGGGCAATTCCAATTTAGGTACTTTATTTTCATTTTTGCACGAGCATTGAAGAACGGGATCGATGCATTTACACGCAGCTATGTCAAACAGCTTATTTTTTGCATAGCGTTGAAAAGATGCAATCTGTTCATTAGAAAAAGAAGAATTTTTTTTTGAAGACTTTTGCAATTTACGAAGCTGTTCAAGGTATTTCGAAATCATAGCAACTATGCGCCTTTCACTGACGATTGCTTTGTCACCGAATGAAGCAATAGTCCAAATATCCACAACTTTCCTACCTACAACATAAGATATTTCTTTGGCAGAAGGTTCCTTTCGAGATTCTAACTCTCTCATTTTTTTATTTCTTTCCCACAAGTAATGCCTTAAAACGTCTTCTACAGTCGGTAGTTTTAAAATAGAAAGTTCCTTGGGCGACCCAATAATGTCATGAAACACATGTGAACGTAATACATTTAAAGATGCCATATGTTCTGTTCAAGGTAGTTAAAAATATGCACTAAAACTGTATGCTATTTCACAGATAACATCGGTAGTTCGCCACTTCAGGAAAGAAAATTAACGAGCGAGCACGTTAAAAACCCTAATACTAGCACTAGGGAACAAACGCCTCAGGAAACTAACAATGGCAGTTTGAAAGTCTAACTGGCGCTCCGTAGACGAGCCCAAAGTTGTTTCGCGGGAAAGGAGAAGTAGATTAGATGCGTCGGTTATTTGCGCTGCTGGCGCTGGGCGAGTCCAAGTCTGCGGAGGGGAAGTTGTTTTTTACAGCTCTGGCGGCAGCAGAAGGAGTTAAGTGATCGAGCTGAAATTTTTTTTACGTCATGCTGAAGCCATTTGGCCAAAATTCCGCCCTATCCGCAAACCAATTTAAGGAAACCAATTAATTTTAAAAATTGTCAAAAAATCCTAGTTTTTGGTCATTTTTACCAAATTTTAGGGCTCCGGCGGCAGCAGAAGGAGTTAAGTGATCGAGCTGAAATTTTTTTTACGTCATGCTGAAGCCATTTGGCCAAAATTCCGCCCTATCCGCAAACCAATTTAAGGAAACCAATTAATTTTAAAAATTGTCAAAAAATCATAGTTTTTGGTCATTTTTACCAAATTTTAGGGCTCCGGCGGCAGCAGAAGGAGTTAAGTGATCGAGCTGAAATTTTTTTTACGTCATGTTGAAGCCATTTGGCCAAAATTCCGCCCTATCCGCAAACCGATTTCGAAAATCGGGGTTTTTCGGCCCACCCTAATCTGAAAGGAACAAAGCATTTTGCCAAAACTTTTATTTTAAAAAAAATGTCATTTTATCATTTTACCTTTTAGAGATTAACTCCACAATTTTGGAAATCTGTGTTCAAAATAAATTCTATTGAAAAGCTGCAGAATATTTTCTAACGAAGACCCGCTTAGATTTTTTAACATGCTATTGTGAATTTCATCTGGACCTGGTGATGTGTTTTTTGATTTGTGATAGGCTTGAGATTTTATTTAGTTCGTGATAGGTACATTTTGTGTTGTATTGAATAGAAATGTTTGAATTAAAATCTAGAACTCTTTGTTCTTTATGTGATTTGGTAGTTAAAAACTTAGAGCAATAGTTATAAGTAATAGAGACTTCTGCTTAATGAGTCCCCACGTAGTTAGCCACCTCTTTGTGATCAGATAAAATATTGGCGTTTTCTTCTAGAATGGGAGTACAAGATGTATTGTAGTTGCCAACGATTTTTTTTATTTTACCCCATACGGTCTTGGATGAGGTGGATGTTGGGATGGTGCTGACATAGGCCTGCCATGAATCCCGCTGGCTTTTCCGTCGAATCCTTCGAGCTTCAGCACGAGCTCGTTTAAGTGCAACAAAATTTTGTGTGGTTGGATAATGACGAAATGTGTTCTATGTGTTTTTTTTTTGTCGCTTATGAGCCTCCTGACAATCAAAGTTCCACCTAGGCTTAGGAAATTTGATCCTACCTTTAGAGGTTCTTGGTATAGCAGCGTTCGCTGCGCTTAAGATAATGTCGGTTACTCGCTTTACCGCTACATCAATATCAGTCACGTCTTCCGATATTATTTCTGCCAATTAGGTAAATGCTGCTCATTCAGCTCGATCAATGCAAAGTCGACCTTGCTAACGCTGCTTATAACTGCAGCTTCCAGAAAAGGTTATTCGGATCGGAAAGGGACCACTGGTGAAGAGACCACCCTCCACCTGGAAATCCCAACGTGGCAGAAAAGAAGGTTAGAGCATATTACGAGATCGATGACATTGTTAAGTCTGGGTAGAAGATGAAAATAAATGTTTTCACCGTGACAGAATGACATGTTTTGTACTGCGTTTGATAGTGATCCTCTTCACTTCACTTACGTGTTGGTCTTTCATTTCTTCTAGCATTTCCTTCTCTGATGTAAATAGCAGGTCTGACTAGTAGA